>NW_027176262.1:19659938-19734938 GCF_023349555.1 Cebidichthys violaceus
TTTATTAATGATTTATCAGCCAATTATTACTTGTTTAGAGCTATTTGTATACTCCTTAAAAACCCTTTGTGAAAAGGCCTTGTTTTCAGCTCGATGTGCATCTAATTACAACAGAGTCAAATCATTCACGATAATGAATGTGATTCAATAAAATAAACTCTTGAACACCTGTTCCAAAATGACTCACACTCAGTTAAACAATGGTTCAACAAATTACTTGCCGGATGTTTGGGAGGAAGATTGTGTTCATGGCCCAAAAATGCAACACTTTTATTAAAGATTAGGGAAAGATTGTCATGGAGTGTTGGTAGTAGACAGGAAACCCAACCGCCCATCGCAACAATCTCTCTTAAGGGCAATCCACACAGCCAGCTATTTTTTTAGAGATTCTGTAGCATTTTTTTACACCTCCATCATTTGTCTGCCTCTCAAAACAGTACGCTGTCTTGTACAAAGGTATCAATCCTCCAAGAGAAGAGCGTGTGACACACACCGACGGATCGAAAAGGAGACAGGGGTTTGTTTGCTGTAGGAGTCGATGTTGATTGAGTGGAAGGGCGCTTCAATAGCGCTTACATGGCAATGATGTCTCGTCTTTTGTGGGAACTTCGGATAAGACCTTTCAGATTGGTGTAAGAACGTCACTTTACCTTGCTACTGGGCTAACATGCTTGAAAAAAAAGAAAGAAAGCTGTCCTCTCTCAGCCAAGAATCTCAAGGTATTTATACACTTAATAACCAATGCCATACAATTTACGACCAATGCCATAGTGAAGAGCCAAAGCAGGGAGTAGTGTGGCCTCAATGTTACAAAGCGGAAAGGAAGATGGAGTATGTATGTGTGTACATGTAGCGTGTATTTCAATTAGGCTACTGAATGTCTTTTTTACTAAACACAATCTTTCCTTAACCTTAATCATACCGTAGCGGCCTTACAGTTATTGTAAGATAAGATAACCACCAAAATGTAAAGATGAGTCATTCTAGGCTATTAATGCCAGCATTTTTCAGGTGACTATAGTTTAAAATTGAAGGAACAGTGTATAGCATTTAGAGAGCTCTTTTTGCAGAAAGATGATTGGAATAAGCATATTTTCTTTAGTGTATAATCACCCAAAAAAAATGGTTGTGTTTTTGTTACCTTAGAATGAGCCATTTGTATCTACATATGGAGCGGGTCCTCTTCCCAGAGCCGCCATGTTTCTATAGTAGCCCATAAAGAACAAACCAAAAACAATGGATCTAGATAGGGCCAAATGCACTTTCTCTTTTTCCCCTCGGCCACCGTGGTTCTCCGACACTGGAGAAGTTTCAGTTGGTTGCAATCTGTAACCTCACCGCTAGATGTCGCCGAATCCTACACACCGCACCTTTAAGAAAACGGCACAAGAGACTTGCTGAAAGCGGACTGCAGTGCTGTCTCTCTGTTGTGATATGGCGAAGAGCGGTTCTGACGTAACAGTTCAACTGAAAACTCCGGCAGAGGCTGAGCTCAGAAAAATCATTGAGCTTCCTGTCGCAGGTCTGGCCTGTGCAATTTATGAACCTCTCACTCGTGTAAGGTTAATGGTGTGGGACGCTGCGCCGCTCTGTTGATTAATTAGAGCCGGAGTGAGGTCAGTGCCTCCAACCTTTAGCTGGAACTGTAGCTCATCACAAACAACTGTATTTACATGGAAGCTGTGAGTGGGCGGACGGCTCCAGAAAGACCTGAGCCACATGAAAACACTGCTGCCTCCAGATATAAATGTGATGAGTCACCAAAGACAGAGACCAGTGAATTTCTCAGAGATGTATTTCCTTGTTGTTTCTATTAATACATTGTTGACCTATATTAATGGAAACACCCTTGGAGCTCTCCATTTTTCAATAAACAATCTAACACCTGGCTTTCAGTGATAAGCCCTCGAAAATAGTTGAATGCTGAAAGAAAACAAGATAAAAATCAAAAGCATCTTCGACCAGACAGCGATGAAATGAAGTCTTGGTGTTGTTTTATTGCTGGAAGCGTCATGTTTTATTCAGTCTCCATGCGGGAACCTCACAGACTGAATCCCTTGAAGTGACCAGCGCCAGGCCTGGGAAGCTCTGTCTTTGGGCTCCATCCTTTGGTCACTACGCATAACTGCAACGACAAGTATGCTTGTTTGGGTTTTTTATAGGGTACGGAGCAGCCTGGGTGGTGAACAGCAGTGAGTATCATCTGTGCATTTTGTATTTCTTATAAGCTGTTTTTGACATTTGCATGCATAAGATGGAGATTGAACAATATATCTCAGTAATGATGAGTTCCTTCGAAACAAATTTCAGACCTCTTTACAGCCATACTTAGTCCTTCAGACGATCCAGCCCGACACATTAACCAACCACTTTTGCACCCGGCAAAGTGGTCGACAAGAAGTAATCTACAAACCACACAATACTGCGGCTGATTAGATCTCGCGCATCACTCCGAGGGACTTTTGATTTTCCAAATGAGTTATCCCGCCTGCACAAATGGTGTAGCCGCATGACACCATGTGTTAAATAAGCTTTGGACCGAGGCTATCCATTCTACTTTGGGGCCCCACTGTAATGTCTACTCCACCATAAAAATCGTATTTTCTATCCAATGCAGGTAAATGATCTCCAGGGATATTCATGTGCTCATTTAACTTTCTAATACAGGACTTTAAAGACATGCAGATGGCTTTCACAAAGACCAGATAGGCTTTTTCAAGTGCATCCTGGCATGACAACAGTTGACTCTAAAAAATGCATGAGAAATGTGACGGTGGGTGGATGCGAGCTTTCCAGGGAAAAAAAAAGAAACGCAAGTGGGGAAGCATCTCTTCTCTGTTGCTGCCGCTGCAGGAATGACGTAACACGTTGTGGATAATAGTTGGTGTTAAATTGTTTGTATTTGCACATTATTCTGATAATTTGCCGATCTGTCGCGCAAAAGAGACACAATCATGAGCATCTGCGCTGTTGCTGAGTTCATGCAAAAGCTTGAGCCTGGACTGACAGAATACTCAATTGCGCTGGCTGTTTGAACTGACACTGTTTATTTCAGCGCGCCTCGAGTTCTGCACCAGCAAGTGTTACTCTTTCCACCGAAAATCCTCTGAATACTATCCAGAACGTCAACCAGTCCTTGGAGCACAGTGGGAGGCTCTTACTCATGCTTATGAACCCAGACAGAGCTGTCAGATGAGCGGAGGAATAGCATTGATTGAATTGCTGTATGTGTGTGCACTGTCAATGTGGTGGGGAAAAGGATAATGCCGGCATTATACAGGCATTCAGAAATTCAATAGCAAAAGTGGATTTGGCTCATAAATAGGTGCTGGTATTTTAACTCCAGTGCTCAAAAACACACACACACACACACACACACACACACACACACACACACACACACACACACACACAAAACACAACAGATAATCCAACACAAAACATACATATGGGAACAGTACAACAGAAAAATTAAGATAAAGCATCCTTGTTGCCAAATTTAGAGACTGAAAGTGAATTATTTGTTCCTTTTCTATAATTTTTCCTGTTTTGTTTGTGGACAACTTGTAATGAGATTCCTCTTGGAGACACTGCCTCTAACTATGATATATACTGTACTGTGTAATCCCCTGCAGGTTCCACACGCAGGTGCGTCATCTGGATCGATGTTAACAGCTTATACAGGGTAAAGTGTTGCCAGAGACGGTGCAGCTACTGAGCCCAACACACTCCTCTGTGTTGCTCAAGGGCTCTACAGGGCAGTGACTTTTGGAGGAAAACAACTTTTGGGGCGGTATAGTTCTGGTCCCCAGGGGATGAATTGACAGAGCTTTCAGTTTGCTCTGAGCTACTTTGGCTTCATCAGGATGGGCCAGTATTAGTCGTGCCTCAGCAATGCAGTCCCTTTTCTTGCAGCAGCAGCAGCTGCAGCAGACTGGGATGCATTCTGCTGCTGCATTGTTGCACCAAAAGGGAAGTATACGCTTCCCCTACTGTAGGACTGTAAACTGAAGTGTTAGCAGTAAGCAGTGCGGTCAGATCATGAAGTGGCATTTCTCCTAAGAAACAGTTGTTGGTTTGGTCTTGTTTGCCTGGAAATGAAAACGAATGCCTCTCTTAACATTTGCCAGACTTTGTTTTGTGATGATCTGTGCAAAATTCAATACTGGAAACTTATTTCACTCAACCTAAAACACTTCAAGTGAGTTGGAGACTTGTAATCACCTATGCAGTATATGATAATGACTGGATTTTTTGTACGTGTACCAAGCTGCGGAGGGTGTATCCTACCAGTGGATGCTGGGATAGGTTCAAGCCCCCACAATGCTCTACCATAACCAAACCAACACATATATACTCTAAAAGTAAATACTCATAGATGTCATTGGGAATTTTTCCTAAATTCACTTTTATTCATTTGTGAGTGAATAGCTTCCACTCGTGTTTAGAATTTTGATGTTGTGGAGGCCCTTTTACATTCAGATTATAGATTGCACCTTTAACAACACTAGATTGATTGTAGGTAACAACACAGCTGCAGTGTTACAGGACCCCCCCCCCCCCCCCCCCTCCCCTGCGCATACACACAATCACAAACACACATACACTATCCTTCTGAACCCACAATCACATTTCATTTAACATCTGCAAAACATTCCCAGCAGGCTCGAAACGTACATCAGCCAGGGGAAATCTATAGATTGGCACAGCTCACTAGTTTTAGTTTTGTTCTCAAGTTGTTTTCTATCAGCGGGTGAGAGGTGGCACAAACACCTCTGAGAGCAGCCCGCTCTACTTAAATCCTCCTGTTTCTACCCAAGTAAACCATAAATCATCCATGGCTCGTTATGACAGTTCCGGCTACGCTCCAGCACATTACATTGGGAAAACATTACAGTTGCATGTCCAGATATCCCAAATCCTTAAATTGCTATTCTGTTTGATTTGTTTCTCCTCAGTGCCTCGGTTGATACATGCTTTTAATCATGCCTGGTTGGTTGGAAGAGAGAGTGAGTGACTGAGTGTTTGTAAGTGTGCATGCTGAGGCCAATTCAATTTTTTGTTGTCAAATTGAGAGGGGCAGAGCGGCGCTTCAAACACAAATCATTTTGGTTTGATGTTAGTTTTATGTCTTGTTCTACACATTCTCAAAACATTATTCAATTTCAGTGTGCTGAACCATTTTTTAGGCAGATACTGAATTGGTCTTGATCGTGTAGTGCTAGCTGCTACTGGACAACTTTAACTCAAAAGCACGACAATAAGACGGTCGGAGTTGTTCTGTTTGGGCAAATGTCAGAACTGGAAGGTCAGTCACTCAGTCCAATAAATCCAAAAAGGGGCAGGAGACGTTACGTGACGCGAGTTGAAGTGAATATATAATAAATAAAATCAACAAGGATTTGGACAATGATTATAATTGTACAAAACATATTAATATAATCCACTTCAAGCCACCTGACCCGAGTCAGACAAGTCATTTTTCCTACTTTCCTACTGATCGTTACCAACATACCAACAAACAAACTCGACAGACACAAAATTATACTCATCAAAATCATCTTTCTACTGTTCCAACTATTAAACACTTTGGTTTGGTTAATAAAAACCCTTTCTATGTGAACAGAGTCAAAAGAACCAGCCGTCATATGCGCTCCTCAAAGCTACCAGACTTCATTGACAAAAAGTCATTTTTCCTCGCCGATCGTCATAAAACACAGAAACCAAATAAAACTATTCAAAAATGTCTTTATTAGTCTTTCCACTGTTCTAACAATCACCAACTCTGGTTTGAGAGTTTGAAAGAGAAACTGAATAAGTGACAGCTATAAACCACTGTAACATCTTCACTGGTTACTAACTCTGTTTTGCTGCATATTTGTGATGCTGAACATGACACACCAGAAAAAAATAACAAAGGCATACTTGTCTCCTGGCAATGGGAAAGGAATCTAACGCCTATTTTTAGCAGGTTTTTCAGCGCTTTAAACAAACCTGCACACCAATTTTGGTGGGAAAAGAGTATCGTAAACACTGGAGCGCTTGGCAGGGACACACAAGACAATCTGGCAGGAACCAAGAGAGAGTGGACCGGTATGAATTCGGAGGGACTAATTAGAGAATGAGCCGCAGGTGAGGAGATGGGCGGCCCAGGTGAGGGGAATGAGTGGATTGCATGGCCTGAGAAAGTGGCAAGACCTGAAACGACAGAAGTGTTCGTGATAAAGCAGAGACAGATCAAAATAAAAACTAGGTGGAATTTGTGACAGACTGTTTAAAAGTGAGTGTGACCTACATAAAGGCTGGCAGACAATCAAACACGTTGCTTGTATACGAAATGTGTGCCATATTTCATGCAATTCAGCCTGAGGAGGATTATATCAGTATACCAGTTCAGGTGTTGAGTGTTCGAGATTGAAACCCGCTATTATTGCAAATTTAAATTTTTTTAACCAGTTTTCAGCAAACATCTGTCTGTATCAGTGCATCTCACTATTTTCAACAACAGCAAACCAGACATGACAGTGAGCCAATGAATATGACACTGGTCTATTAATTATTATGAATACAACTTTTTACCATTTTATCCATTATTCACAAAATCAAAATATATATATATATATATATATATATTTGTGAAGATACTCTAATCTCAGTGTCATAAAGCAGTTTATTACCCGCCATTTGTTTTCATTTAAAATAAACTACGCTGCTCGATAACAAATCACACCTGGGATCTTTCATGTTAATGTAAATTACTTAAAATACCATTCCATTATTTTACTTCTGAATCAAAACTACATTCATAAGCAGTGCCTGGACCCAAAAACAATACAAAGTTGTAGTAAACTGCACTTCATGAGATTTATGATGCCTGATCCCACCACATGTGACAACGTCTCCCCCAATAGACATCAGTGGCGCCCGACAGCCTCGCCGCATTCAGCCTGGCTGAACCATAAACCAAACAATGCATTTCTACTTTCCTTCACCGGGGGTGCCATAAAACTTGTTAGCAAATCACAAAATGTCATAAAATGCATAATATACAGTACATAGTGCAGCCTAGGTTTCGGGGCAAAAAAAAGGAGGAAGTGGCCTGTTACAGCACACAATAAACCATCTCCCCTGGATAGCCATGGCTTTCATATTGCTACTCAGTGTTTTGTACAATCTGAATAAAAATGTTATGGCCTGGAACTGGGTAGCCAACCATTATAAGCCGTACATAAAGCCATAAGAATGAACGGCTAACATTCCCCCCCGCATGTCTATGGCAGCGAGAGACAGGAAGAAGTATGTAGCTATTGTGCTGCAGCACAGAAGGTGTTGCTAAAGATTTCCACATTAAAAAAGGAGCACATTGTTTATTTGCTTAACCTCTGGTATCTCTGTGGTTATTCCCCGTCCCTTCGCAGAGCGGATTACTTTGTTTTAATCCAGCTCAGAGTGCCCCCGCACAGCACGCGATTGTCCTTCGTCATCATAACAGGCCAGGTATTGACACACGAGGCCCCTGTTTACCTCAACAGGGCAGAGGGATTAGGAGCACAAGCTTTGATGTCAGATTCACAGACAGAAGTGGAGCAAAGCTAAAGCCTCTCTGGGTTATTATGATACCCAAGTCCATTTCTTTACCAGGCGTCATGAAGCGAAGGGAGAGCCGGGAAAGAGGAGAAGAAAAGGAAATTATGGAGCGCCAACTGCCTAAGACGTTATTTTATCGTATTATCCATCCGGAGTTTGCTGCTCCTTTGTACGGTGGGGATAAGACATTCTCTTTGGTGAGTTTATGAAAGTCCATCAGGCGAATTTAGCCCCTAAAGAAATGCCCATTGCGTCTGCTAAACAGCTAATGAGTAATAATGTTGTCTCATTCACTATTAGCACTTCAGTAACTGTTGTTCCATTATTTATACTCTGCTGTTGCAGTCAGATTTAATCTATCTGTTGTCTTTGTAATTGCTCGGAGGAAATACAAAGGATGTGTTCATTGCTATGTGTTGGTATTAGGTTTTACAGCAGCGCTCCCACTGAGGGTCAGTGTTTTTTGATTATCTGTTAATTTCCCTCTTGGCCCGCGGCAAAAGCAACTCCGTTCTCCCGGCTCTTGGCTTTTCTCGGAGTCTGTAAACACCTCCAATGTGTTTCCCCATTGACATAATCACGTTGAGCGGTGCTGATGCAGTGACATTTGCAGTAATGGGAGACTGATAATCCTCACACAATTGCTTCTGCACCTTTGCACTATGGCCGAGGCCGTGGGGGACACACTGTGCTTCTTCAGAAAATCTGCTGCTTACGGAGTGACCGTGAACACGATAGCCTAGCCCTCACTCTTTAACTCTTATTACCCTGTAGAAAATGGGAGTCCTGCAGGATCAAACTGTCTGTGCTGACTTGGTGAATGGGGAGCCGGAGACCCAGCAGAAGCAAAATCAGCGAGAGCTCTCTCGAGTGGTAAAAGGAGAACCTCTCTCTCTCTCTCTCTCTCTCTCTCTCTCTCTCTCTCTCTCTCTCTCTCTCTCTCTCTCGCTGCCCAGCAATCGAGAAGCTCTTTTATAATCCTATTGGATTTTTATCATCCAGGCAAATAACTATACCATCTAGGGTTTTTAATTGCCTCTTTAAAACCTTGCGGTAATTTGTCCAGATCAGACTTTTCTCTCACAGCTAAATTAAGTCTTGGTATTGCCGCAGAATGTACAATTGCAGCAGTAGAAGTTTAAATTAGATTCTTGAAACCAGCAGCATTAGTCAAGCAGGTGTCATTAAGGCTTATAATATTCTTGCATAGATGAGTCTCCAAAGTGTCACATTCCCATTCCCTGCTGTACCCGTATTACCTCCTCATACGGATGCTTGGTCAGTGGGCCTCGGCGTCTGTATGAGACGTTGACTTATTTTAGCTGACGTAATTTTAAGGTGCTACTGTGTATAATTAATTCTCTGCTCAGGTGGACACTACCCCACAAGCACATATTAAGCATTAGCTGTATTTAACTTAAGTACGTAATAACTGATCAATCAAAAGAAATGACTCTATAAGTTAATTGACAACTTGCCTGATAATCACACTGAATGTTCATTTCCTTACTACTCCATTATTTAGTCTGGCATTAGCTGTCTTATGTTGGGAAATATATGAATTCCCTCATCAATGTCCTCTGTCTGACACTGAAGCTGTATAAACCACCATATAGTTAGCTTAAGCCATAGCAAGTCTGCAAGAGAGTTGGTTAATAATGTGTATATATTATGACAATATATTGTAATTTATGCAATGTCGATTTGATGCATTGTGACATTTCCAGTCTCTGACAGCTTTTGTGAAGAAAAGATCTGTTACTTCAGACAGACTGCTGTCTACCTCGACTCTAATTATGGAAGATGAACAATAAACCCCACATCAAAAGCATTTCCCTTATACTCAAGCCTTAGTGTGAATAAATACTATTGTCAACATATGCCATCACATCTATTTATTACCCACTCCATCACTTGGTAACGTTAGCATCGGGCCACATTTCACATTTTCCATCAGAAAAAGAAGAGACTCACAATGGTAGCTGGGTCATTATACAAAAAAACACACCACGAGTCAGTCACATATCTACTGTGGGCATTACAAAGAGTGTATGTATGTATGTATGTATGTATGTATGCACAATGAATAGTGGACTTTACCTGTTAGCCTATACCCTACATGCCTGAAACTTTAAAAAAAACTTATGTTTTCTGGATTTCTGTCGTTTTCTTCACGTATTGTTTAACAAAAAACAAAAAGACTTTTTACAGAAGTGCAAACTACCCAAAAATCCAGATCTTTGACAGCTAAGGACCATTTCTAAAGAAACTTTATGTTGCAGCAGCTACACTTCAACATCAGATCTGCCTCGTCCTTTTAAAAGGTCCCAAAAGCCCATACCTCCATGAGCTCTCTCTTGTTCCAGATCACTGCAGACGGTAATTGGAAACAACTGAAAAAGGCTTTGAGCTGGAACCATTTTCATCTGTGCAACTCACTTCCACACGTTTTCTGGAGATACTTGCGGTAACTTTCTCAGCCAATGAGAACTATGACAAGCCGCAGTGTTTCCATGTTCAGTCGTGCCGTTTTGATCAAGCTCACCTGTCGTCATTTCACTTACTTTGGCTCCTATCGGTTTTCCCCCTTTGGGTGCTGTTATCTGACATTTGTTACATGCAACAACACCTCTCTTAGAAACAGTTATTTTCTGCCTCCATACCCGTGTCTGTTGCTGTGGAGATCCCTAAAGAGCAGATGTGTTATCTGATTTAATTTATCTGCTGTATGCACTGATTTTCTCCTGATCCTGTGAAGCTTTTCCTGTCCTCTCTCTCTTTTAATTTTCAGAATATCTATTCAATTTGTGGAGCCGTTCGCCAGATTATGATTGCAAATCTTAATTTGATTCTAAATACAATGCCTGATTTTAATCCAAAGCAAGATGATGGACCAAGGAGTGCCAAAAAAGTGTCAAATACTGTGTCTTTATGAGCCAGACATAATTTCAGATTTTCCAAATCATACAAGTCACAGTTTTTCTGTAGCATAGATTAACTGTTTGTACTGTTAAAATACTGTTCTGTGCGCCAGAGATTACTATCAAAATACTATAGCTGACATCAGGAGCACCCAGCTGTTTTGGCTCATGACTACTTCAATGAAAGCAGTGCCTATTTGAGATCCTTCGTCACAGTGTGAGATGTGAGCCATTCCAAAGAGGGATTTTTTCATTTGAATATTTGAACCAGAAGAGATAGAGCTTTCTGGTATTTCACAGGGAGAAGAAAGATCTGAGAAAAAAATTTTCAATTAGGAGTTATAATTTTACAGTTCTTTTGCCAACAATGTCCTCTAAAAACAGTATTTTTGCACTATTCAATGCTTTTGTCCGATTTATTGTCTGTGTATCATAAAGATTACAATAATTTCTCCAGAAAATGCACTGTTTTCAGTCGTAAAGTATCATGATTTGCACAAGGCCTAAATAGCTGCTTAATTCTAATTCCACGGTACATACAGACACCATCACATAAAGTATATGATATGGGGACACCATAGGCCCATGCAAGGACTAAATGCAAAATGGCTGCAGATGATCCTGTAGTGACAATCTACTTATCCTATGCAGAAGAGGATGAGCAGCCCACCACTGCTACTGCATCCAGAAAACAAGAAAGCCACCAACATCCAATCATAAACGTGTATCATACTGCAAGCAGTTCATGGAATATTACGTAATGTCTTACCTTTAGGAGCTTCTTCTGTATCAAGTTATCAAAGTGCATCTACCTCCAGGTTAGCAGTGACAGCAGAAGGCAGGATTTGAGCCATGATATTTTGGTCTGGCTGTCTCCTACAACAGGATCCGGTTATAAAACCGTATATTCTGATGCCAGCAATGTATCAAACCTGGCGGTGGTGAGTACATGAGCTATTCTCTTGGTACAGTTTGATTGTTCCGGAGGCGGCAGCGCAGCAGCAGACAGCATAGCTTTCCTCCAAGACCGGTGTCCCACATATCTGTCAGCCTTACTCTGAAAGGCTGAGATGAATAGCTGCTTCCTGGACTTGCTCGGTAATGGTCCCACATTGTTTGGGATGTGAAACAATGTTGGAATCCTGCTGCTGATCATCAGGCTAAAACTGATGAATTTCTCCTCCATAATTCACCATAGATTCCCTCCACACTGTCTGCAGCTAACTGCTGCAGGCCCTGTTCCTGCGGGCCTGAAGAGTTTTCTCTCATTTGTATCTTTCTGGTACAGTTTAGGAGGAAGTATTTAGATCTTTTACTTGTGTAAAAATAGCAAAACCACACTGTAAAACACCTCATTACAAGTGCAAGTCCTGCGTTGAAAATGCTAAGTAAGTGTGGTAGTGTATGAGCAAAGTATCAACAGAAAAAAGTATACAATGCAGTATAATGATCCCTGTGAGTGCTTTAGTATTATATTATAAAGTATAAATACAGTTGAGTGATGCATCAGTTTGAATCAGTGTAGCATTTTTCTGTTATTGTTCGTCAACATGGGGCAAATTTTAAGCGCTAACTTCCGGGGGTTGACCTGCAAAAATACATCATCCCTGCAGCACTCTATTACGTCATCAGACTAGTCTGACACAATGAGCTACTGCTTGATATAACACCGGTGCACACGAACCACAGTACACCAAAGAGTAAAATAAATGACAAAGTGCCCGTTGGTACTGCGTAAGGGTGAGTGCCCGCCCACTAGTCACAGTGGAAGTACTCTCACGTCTCTGCTTGCCTGTAATTACTGGTCTATCCTAAAAAAGCTACTGTCTTCTAGTATATGTCAGTGCCTGATGATGATGTTACTACCATCTTGGCAGCTGGTGACAGAGACTACACAGACACAAACAATCCAAATATCAGGCACATTCTGAATGCCACTTTAAGTTAGCTTTGATGCAGGGCCAAAATACTGATGGTGCAGTTTTAGAAATGGGTGGAATTGTACTGGACAAACGTCTTAAAAACAGAAATAACATGTATTTTGTGGTCCTGGTAGTCCAACCACTCGATCCCTTCACCCCAGGGATTTTCTGGGTCTATCTGATAAACTGAAACGGGTTCTTTAGGTTTTTCTGTCCATATTTGGGTGGACGGCTAAGTAACAGCACAGGAATATCTAGTATTTGATAACAATACAAATCCCATGGAGTTTGGGCAGCATCGCTTTGCACCGAGCAGAAATCATCAGATAGAATATATCTGAGAGCAAGTTCCCCTATTGCCATCATAACAGCAGTTCTGCAGCATGCAGGCCTGGCCTGCATTTTTGACTTAACCAAGTACAGATGGCAAATCTCAAAGTCCACCTCTGCTTCCGCCCCCTTCTCCGATTGGCTGGTGGAAAAGGCTGAAGTTTGAGGAGGAATGATTTTCCACCCAGTTGTAGTTTAGGTGTGACGATTTTGCTTCTTTGCTCTCTTTACAGACGACAGAGAGATGGCCTCTGCACATGACAGAGCTGTACTCCAGGCTATATTCAACCCCACCACCCCATTTGGAGACATCCCTGGCCTGAACCAAGAGGAGGAATTAATTGATGACGGTGAGCGTGAGCCTCTGACTTGATGTGTCTCCACATATCATGTCGCAGCTTTTTTACGTTTATCATTTCACAGCATATTGAATTCATTTGAACGCATTCCATTCCTGGACTGAAAAAAAAACACATTTTAATCCAAGTTGAGTTCTGGGTGACATTTCTGTGTTTTCCTCGCCACGGTACCTGTCAATTGAGTTTGAGTGTTTTTTTTTCCAACCTGTTTATCTCCCCCTGCCAGACAGTGGCTTTGACACAGAGTTGCTGAGGCAAGTGAAAGAGTTGGAGATGCGGGGTGTCTCGGCAGCAGAGGCTGGGGATTTGCAAGCCGCACTTCAACTGTTCAGCCAGGCAATCCAGATCCTGCCTCAGCGAGCGTCAGCCTATAACAACCGGGCACAGGCCCTGCGGCTGCAGGGGAACACAGCAGGTACATGCCACGAACTCAATAATAACCCTCTCCGCAGACGCCGCGGTGTGCCGACATATCAGACTGTCGAGTCTGAGGCCAGCGTGACATCATATCAGAGCTTTGTCTTTCTGATGCACTTTGTCAGCGGTGCTACTGCAGTGGCTCTGAGCTTGCCCTGTGTTGAGTTCTTTTTACGTGCTGTCAGTCACGGTGTTGTGTTCGCCGCATGCACAGCATTACAGGGTATTTTGATTTAGTCATATCTGGATCCTCTAAAGGTTTAACAGTTCTTTGTGTGCCTCAATGAAATGAAAAAGTGTCCCCTTATAGATTCAGTGTATTATCATATACAGCATTGCCGTTGCACAGTTGACAAATGCTATGCGATATATCTACTTATGTTATAACCCTTGTCATTTTTATTTCTTGAGATTATTCATCAATTCAGTCACACCATGCATTCATTGTAGTAACATCCTTTTACCTCCACTGTCTGTTTCCAAAGTTATAGTCTCTATTTATAGGTGGTGCTTTTTAATTAGTTTGTAAGCTGGTTCCAGTTGTTGCTATTCCCAACAAAACAGACATATCTATATATATATATAGTGCTATTCATCCGAAAATGTCATTGTTTACCACTGTGTATTGTATATGTTTTCAATGAGTTTGAGACTGCTGGATTTTTTGGGGTTAAGGAAAAACATCAGAATGTAAGGTCAATTTAGTATAATATTAGAATGACTGTAAATAGACAGCAGAGTCTACAGTACAAAGTAATTGAAAGTATACTGACTTTAAGCCCTGACTGAGTATCCTGTAGGACGTTACAAATTAAAAATCGACTCTGCGTGTGCCTCACAGTGCTGTTGTCTCCTCTCAGGAGCCCTGGTGGACCTGGGCCGAGCCGTCTCTCTGAGCGGCGGCGCCGGGCAAACTGCGTGCCAGGCGCTGGTGCAGAGGGGCCTTTTACATAGACTGGCATGCCGGAACGATGAAGCCAGGGCAGATTTTGAGAAAGCGGCTGCACTCGGAAGTCAATTTGCTCGACAGCAGGCCGTGGCTCTGAATCCGTACGCAGCCCTGTGCAACAAAATGCTGTCAGAGGTGATCAACAAGCTACGAAACCCGGAAGTGTCCGAGAAGCTCTAGCTGACAGTTCGTTGCTTGTACGCCTTTGCTGTTTTGAAGTCTGTGGTTAATAAAAGAACATTTTAAGCTTTTAATAATGTCATTTTTATTCTACTGACAATGCTGCTGTGAAATAATAGACGCCAATTGCAAGGTAGATTTATTTTAAGGTATATGACAGTGACACACATACGCCATTTGCTCTCATTCTCCTCCTTGAAGATAGTCTAAATTGCAACAAAGTTGTTCATGTCCTCATGCGCTGCTGTGCTTAATCAAAATATGAAATATAAGACATGTCCTGTTCCTGTGTGACGCGTCTCCACTCCACACAGATGAGGTACTTCAGCTTCTCTCCAGTAGATGTCAGTCTTGTCATGCTGAAAACAGACAACAACAGCAACATCTGCTGCCCTGGATTCTTTGAAATCATGCCGTTCACCACAAGAATGAAACAAGATGGGACAAACAACGCTTGTCAGCTCAGTACGCCAAACAAAAGCAAATTATCTGACTCAACCGAATATGATGACCCCTCTCAAACACCATAGCAATTCTTTTGTGAATTTAGTGTTCTCAGAGGGATTATTTTAGTTTCAAGCAACTCTTAATAACACCGCATAAATAGAGCCACCATTTTCCCTATTAACTGGCAAAATTACATTACAAGAAAATAGAGGTTAAATAAATCACATCAAAATCTTCTTGCGGGAATTCTTCATACGTTCAGTTTATGTCTGCAGGGCTTCAGCTCTATGGAGCTCTATTTCTATGGAGCAGCCGTACATGCAGAGGATTCACATCACGTCTGAGTGATTCCAAACGCCGCCTCGATCGCGTTGCGGTCCGCCCACTGAGCTCTGGGCGCTATCTCTGAGCGCTATCTTTTGCGCTTTATTTCTGCATGTTTGTCTCTGACCTCTCTCAGGCAGGCTAAAGCTACCGGCTCAGTGTGCTCCTCTCTCTGGTAGAAGGAGCAGGTTTTCAGGTGATCTGACATGGAAGGAGTGTTGCTGAAGCTCCATTTGTCCACAGAGGAAAACAAAGAGCTGAACTCCCAAACCTGTAAAACACAGAAACAGAGCTGAAGTAGGTGTATAGGAGGCTGCTCCGGGGGCATCCATCAACCGCACTGCAGCAGTGGCTACGAGGATACATTCATTTTCAAAACCCATAGAATCTAGATCTCAGTATTTTTATCTCATGTCAAGGCATGTTGTTATTTCTGTGTCCATCCATTACAAATGCATTCAAATGATGCCCTTCATCGGGGAGCAAATACCCAGCTGTTGCCTACACAGTCTTGTCAACGTCTTGTTTCCATGAATGAGCCCATCTGACTTTTTATGGTGGCACTGTGTTTACTGGCAGCGAGGCCTCAGGCCATTCCACATCTCTGATATCATCGTTAGGCTCTTTGTCCCATGATCACTGCGGCACAGAGAGAGTGGATGTAAAAATACACACTGATGCATTTATACTATATTTATCCGGTATAACCTCGAGCGGTTATGTTTGCCGCCACAGATCAAGATGTGTTTGTTTGCTTGTCAGCAGGATTTCGGAGAAAAAAAACCTATACTTTTAGAATTTAGATTTTAAAAATGAATCTGGTTGGTTACCAAATTCTTCAAGATGTGATTGTTACCTCATTTAACCTAAGAAATCCTGCACATGATGGCACTTCGTTCAAAGATGTGCGTTATAGCAACACAGTGATTTTTAAAAGGCCATAGCTCAGTGATCATGTGTCTGAATCTCTTAAATGTCCATCCTTCCACAGCACATAGAGCTCATAATTCCATACAGGATTTAGATAATCTCCAAAAGTCAAGGCAGCTGAGGGCATCCTCAAGGCTTAGACCATTGGGCAGCTAGGCGTCCCTGTGGAATAGCATTCTAAGGCAGGGCATCTAAGGTCTAGCTTAGTGGACTAATGTAAACACAGCATCCCTGGTTTTGAATCCTCCTCACTCACATTTATCTCTCCACTGTCAACTATCAAAAAAATGAAATGATAAATAATGGAAGCAACTATGCTGTTAGCATTGGTTTGTCTATAATGATTTGCTTCATATTTATTTTATTATCATTATTTCTTAAATTAAGTATATATTGTAAAACAAAATCAGCATGTTGCTAAACTAAATGATAGTTCAGCCCAACTGTCTTGTTACTAAACCATTGCATGGACACCAGAAGAGGAAATAAAATGTCCTTTTCCCACACACTTCCTGACCCTACATGCAGCTGGTTTATGATAAGGACCATAGACTCTTTAAATACATTCTATGATAAGAACACAGAAAAAAAGCGTAGCGAATCTCCAGTTGCTGCTTAGCAGCACAGTTTGTAATATTGTTAGAGAGCACTATGGAGAGTCTGGAGAGTGTTTACAATGCAGCAGCTGTCACGCTGTATGAATGGCGGAAACTTTTCAATGACAGTAAACAGAATGGTGCCAGATACTAAAGGGAATCTGATATAGAGGTTTGGCCTTGTGTTTTACTTTCCCTTCACTGTGCACAAGGTTGACCTCAAAATAATATCCGAGATAGAATCATAGCACTCGATCAGTTAAATTAATAAAAAGATATCATAATCCCGCTGCAATTCAGTTGGCAGAAAGACTAATTGAGTAATTGAATCCGAAACCCCGGAAATGAGCCAGCATTTCTGCACTTCCTGTTCCCTGGTCTCAAAGTTGTTTTTTTTAATTTATTATTGGGTTTTTGTTTAGATGCCTGACAAAGTCTGTGGTAAAAACAAGATTAAGCAATATTATATAAAATTTGTCACTAAATGTTTTTCTTGTGAATTTAGAAGCTTTTAAGTGTGTTAAATAGGCAGTTGCTAACAAGCGGCTAAATGAGACGCCATCACGCAGGCTAGTCCACCTTTACAGCCTTGTTGCGTATATTGCACTCATGCAACCGTTGTGTAGTTCTTTTATAACATTAGCTTTTTAGTAGTGTTTGCCACAGAGCTTATTTTCTGCAATAATCCAAAATCCAATGGATCAAATCCCATTGGCTTTTTGTCGAGGGCACCAGTGAGATGCTATCTTACAGGGTTGGCCTGCAGCAGTCATGCCTGCAGAACTCTATAGTCCAAATAATTCTCTGAAAGAAAAGAACTGGAATCGTAAGGATACTTGCTTTCTTTCGACACTTCCAGGAGCTTCCCCCGTGGGAATATGTCTTTTTCTTCCACTGGAGAGAGACCATCCCTCTTTCCAGTAACAATGTGGCACACACCTCTCTCATCAGATGGGAGACTTGGGACAGCTGAGATAATGTAAAACTGTCAAGGTAAGTAGCAATGTGCTGAAGGATCTCCAGGGGCAATCCGCTCAGGGGATCCAGATTATGTGTGCCACTTCTCTGAGGGATGGGGGTTTCCCCGCCTTCACGGAGGAATGAAGGGACTTCTGGCTGGAGGACAAAGGCGCTGACCTCTTGGCGGAATTTGACGGTGGCTCGATGACCTGCAGGGTGAAACCTCGTCTGGGTGAAAGTGCAGCCGAGGTACGCCAAGGGGCAGCGTTGTTGAAACCAGCCGTTTAGAGAGGCCTGTATGTCACAGTGCACATTCCTGAAATGAGAGCGGTATTCGTCTCGCCGAAAGAAGTGGCCACACATGTAGCTGAAGGCTGAACTTGTTTTGTTGTGTCTTCTGGTGACAGACTCAGCTTCTACCTGCACATGAAGACCACGGGGTTTGTCGGCGATGACATCGCCAAGCGTCGCTTCTGTTTTGAACGGCGCAGAAGCAAAGTTGTACGTTTGCGTTCCTATATCTACGTAAAGACCATCCCTCCCCACACTCTCAGAGATTAAATGCCCTCTCAGTTCCCTTTCCAGGGAGTGCAGGAGCGTGGCGCTGACCTCGTCGCACATTGGGAGATCCTCGACCGAAATACCCAAATCTGCGGTGTCAACGCTGGCATTGGTCTTGACCTTCTGATGCTTCAGGTAATTGCGCTTTGCTCGATAGCTAGTTGGAGCAATAAATGAGCGGATGGTTTGAACCGCGATGGGCTCCAGATTCCCATAAACAAAATCATTTTCTCTCGGGGTGCAAGCTGCAAGTTGGCCAAAGTCAATCAACATTGCCCCATTGTGCGCCAGGTACATGTTGTACTCAGCGATGTTGACTTCCCGGCTCAACCTCTGGAGGACCCCGTCTTGCCATGGCGCAAGGCCAGTTGCGCCGTCCATTCTCGGAGCGTCAACAGCGGTCTCTCGGCTCAGGTGGGAGTCTCTTGCCTCCCCCTGGGGGTTTGATAATTCTTGCTCTTCCTTTGCCTTTTCCTCCTTCTTGTTCAAGTTTTTCACTGTTTGCTTGCATCCCTCCATCTCTATGTTGAATATTTTCTCCCAGGAGCTGTAGTTCTGTATACCATCCACGTCCCGGCTCTTTGCCAAAGCCTCCCTCTCCTCTTGGCTCAGTCCTTTTCCTTCCATCCTTGTGCAGCCATTTTCTGTAAATTCACCACAATCTAAAGAACAGGTTGCTTCATCTGTAAGACTGTTGACCCCAGCAGAACCAGCCTGAAGGGCAGAATCCCCCACCATCAACTCAGGGAAGATGTTCCTCATTTTGATGGATCCAAACAGCAGCTCTTGGTCCCTCAGAGCCATGGCAACATCCAGGCCGACCTCAGTTTGAGGGATTTCCGAAACACTTTTGTAGAAGGCCAGATCCGTTTCTGAAACAGGCCAGCGGTTCCACTCCTGAGAGCAGCAGACCACGCTGGCAGGACATACCTCCAGGTGTTTGGCCAGCCTGTGGCGCAGCATGGTAAGAGGACAGCCATAGTGGACGTTGAGGCAGGGGACTGTTTCATTGGGACAGAGAAGCTGGTGCTCCTCCTGCTTGCACATGTGGAAGGTGGCGCCACAGTTATGAAGACACTTGACGACCACGCATGAGATGGAGATCTGCACCGGGACTTGGCAGTGGATATTGTAGCACTTGTCGCAATGCTCATGATGGCCCACAGGCATCTTTCTCCTCACCTTAAGAGATAAATAACACAACATAGACATTTCCAGGTCCATACTGAGGCTAATTTAAAGCTATAACTACATCTTCAATTCAGAGATAATACATTTTTATTATAAATCTTAAATGCTGATTACAAAATAAATGCACTTACCATTGTGGCTTATGAACACAAGGATCATCTAAGAAGAGTTCCAAGCCAGAAACACTGTTAGAGAACATGGTCAGATGATTCAAGTTTACGTTTTTATACTGCAGATAGAAGCTTCTTCCAAGAAAGATATTGCTACTCTTAACAAGTCTGAATCATTTTGAATAGACAAGCAGAGGACATAGTAAAAGTGTATTCTGACATACAGACTTTAAATGCATAATTAAAATGGGATAATTCAATTTTTTGATATTCATATTGAAATATACAGTAGATTAAATACATTATCATCAATATACAAAGAGGAATTACATGTTCAGCTCAACAAAATACTTTATAAATACAAAATAAATCCAGTAAATGAAAAGTGAACAATAACAGTGAAATTTCTCACCCCTCGCTCCTCTCCCCTGTCACCTTGTGTTCGCCGGCACCCCTGAATAACCTCTGCACTGTGTCTGGACATTATAAATAGACACAACAGAGGGGCAGACAGGCCAGTGGGACGGGGCACTATTGTCCCACAGCCATTAAGAGGCAAGGTCAAGTTACAGCCTCCACCCCTGCTTCACTGTGAGAGGGCTGGTGATAATAGCACAATAATCCACATTCTCAACAGTTTAATAACTACCCCCATGTTCAAAAACATCAACATCTGATCCTGTGCAGTGCATCGTCTGTGCACACTGTGCCGTCGACCTTTTGTATTCCATTACAGATTAATAATCACATGTGGTAACATTTCATTCCAAAATTATAGCAACGTTTGAGAATAATGGGTGATTAAACAAAATTCAATCACTTTTAAAAATGTACAATTTTACAGGTCGGTTTCTCCGTTTACCATGTTTATTTCTAGAGGTATGGCATATATTAACTCTTGGTGACTACCTTTTAAAAACGAGGCCTATTTGCAGGCCTCAGCTCGAATAAAGATAAGAAATACCTAATTAATTGTATAAAAAAAAATAAAAAAATAAAAAAATAAAAAAAAATAAAAACTTTTTTTATATATTTTTGAGATGAGAAAAATCATGGAACTATCAGAATACATGTTACTGGTTCACATAAGATAAGGATGGAACACAGCAGAACTTGGAAAACTCAAAAGCTCGATCTTGAAAAACAGCACTTTTAGGGTATTGTTTTTTGGAAAGTATGGGTATCCAAGACTTTTAATATGCTGGGCTCTTAGAACAACTGATATAGGCTCTATATACACAGCTATACATAGATACAGTGAAACATTTATGAAATATAGAGCATTTCAAATTAGAAAACTGATCAAATACTCCAATATTTGAATAAAAAAGTATTTTTAAAATTCAAAAACACTCTATATCACTTCTATGTATCACTCATGATGTTCATTGAATCAATAGACCGAAGATTGGACCTTTTTTGAGTGTTTTAAGCTCTTTCTATGCCCTTTTTAGTTATTTAGTTTAAGGTCAAATCCTGCTTCGACTCTCTGTTCAGGGCTGTATCTCAGCCCCCCCCTCTCCGATTTTCACCATTGAGACATCCTTCGAACCGTAGGAGCCAATAGAATTGCCTGGAATTGAAAGCTAGATGATTGACAGCACTATTAGCCAATAAAGCTCAAAAAGGTCCAGCTCTGAAATCTGATTTGCTGAGCTTCCAACCCTCCCAAGAATCCGAGGAGTGTCGGAGAGACACGAATCGAACGGATTCACACGGAGCACCAGCAGCTGGACAAACATGCATTGGAAGTACGGAGATATTCCATTTTTTCGCTGAGATTCGACCAAAAGTAAGTACAATATTCGATGAAAGCTGTGTGACTTTTTGTGTTCGAAGCTGAATATCTCTGCGATGGTTTACCGGGGAGAGAAATGGAAACTATGTCCGTAATCTCCGTCAGGCGCTCGTGCTTTTTCATGCTGCATGTTCGTAGGTAGCACGTTGCTAACGGAGTGTAGCAGCCTTTTTCTCCGGTCTGTCCCAGTCATATCGAGTATGATTTATGATATTTTGTTATTTGTTTGCTTGGCTGATGGGAGATGTGTTTGTCTCATGTAGAAGTGACCTAGTTCATGTTGTTCCCAGGACGCTGAGGTTTCTGCAGAACTATAACATCACTATATTCGTTCTTCGTGGGTTCTCTGCCAGTTACTTTTAACACAAAACTCTCTAAGTTTTGATGTACTCTGCGTCCAAATGGGGGACCCTCGGGTGTATCTGGTTTTAATAAATAAATAAATGATTTATATATTTATATACAGTCAAGGCTTGTTTGTCCTGATCCATGTCCTCCACTAGATGTCAGTGACACACTTTCAAAAACTCAAGCAACATTTCTCTGACAGCTGTTTCTGCTCTCAGATAAAATTCATAACATGGATCAGTGAAATCATATGGGGATACAATGCAAGATCAAAAAGGTATTTTTAATGATGTTGTGTTTTTTTATAAAGGTCCATGTAGATTCATCTCAAGCCTGTGCAGCAGATTGAACTGACAAGTGAGGCAGTTTAAAGGACCCTTATATGCTTTTTAAAGGGGATATTAGCCAGACAGAAATGTATTGTCATGAAGTGATGTTTTGGTTCAACATAGAACCTGATGCATTCTTAACACCTTGGATCATTTATGGAATAGGCCAAAATAGCTTCCTCTTCAATCACCATTCAGTGGAGTCTTAATATAAACCTCTGCTGCTCAACAACAACAGTGAACTCATGCAGTAGCTCATTATTTGTCCAATTCAAACTAAAAAGATGTGCACCTGTCATTCTGCGCTGCTTGTCATTCATGTCATCTCTTCCATCCACTGGCAGAATCACTGTGCCGTGCAACATAATGGGGTGTCGATCCAGCCTAACATCCTTTAACTAATTACACTCATTTACATTAAGGCTGGCTAAACTGTTGCGCTAGTCACTCCCCCACATCACCCTGCAAACACCTAGTGACACCCATTTTGTAAAATTTGCTAGATCCACAATCTACATCTGGAAGTCTTCATGCAGCTTTTTTATTTTTTTTTTGTCACCTGGCATGGATTACAATGAACAACGTATCAGTGGCAGCTGCCTCGCTCTATATAGGCTCTGCAATCAGCATACATTTCATCAAGAGAGAGAAAGACTGTGGTGTGGAAAGAAAGTACTTGCTATACAACAGCAGCACAGCTGAGCCTGGAGAGGTCTATTGTTGAGGTTAGATTAGCTGAATAAAGTTGTAGAAGGGCTTCAGAGCAGGTGGAGGAATAATGGATTGGTTGCTGCTAAATTAACTAATCCCATTTTCAATAAGCTCCGTCACTAACTGCAAAAAGTAAAACAAAAAATCTCCAACAGTGCAATCCTTAGAGGTGCTATAGATTCATTTTGTTACCTGTGGACAAAAGCTGTTTCCATTCTTGTGTCAATCTAAACTAGCCGGCTTCCTAAACTAATCCTAAACTTTAGTCCTTTGCCTTTTTCACAATTTACTAACTGATTGCAAAGCAACAAGATACTTAACAGAAGTCTCATTTAATAAAATTCATCTGTGCACTCAGTTTGAGCTCTTATGCAACCTGGCAGCTCAAAAGGGGTTTAATTACAGCTTGTCCATTTTCTGTATGGTGTGGATTTGCGCAATTCTGAGTCTAGGGGTTAATGATTCATGCAAGCTCCATGTTATTTAACTCTAATTTAATGTTCTGAGATGTGACTGGACAGCTTCAGATGGCAGAAGGGAAAAGTCAAACTTGATTAATATTCAAAGCATTCAAAAGCTGTCAGTGCTCAGCAGGAATAATAAAAGCATCACTAGTTTCGAGTTTTGCATTGAAGTTTTGCTTGCTTTTACCAACACACCAAGCACCAAGCAGAGCTTCCTATAAATCTCACCCAATTCTCTAGGTTTTTTCTTTACCCATTGCCATTCCTCTTACAGATTGCCCCCATTTTGGGATTTCCATCTAGTTTATTATACCTGGCAAAACATATTAATAAGGCCAAACCATTGGGGCGACATAGAGAAATATGTGCTACTGCTGAATTTCCAAAGACCCGTGAAACTGCGTTGGTACTGTGTTTATTACAGAGAGCTCTACCCAGCAGAGGCCTATAAATAAGCTGCAGATTGCTATGGAAATGCAAAATGAAAATAAAAATGTATCAACTCAAAGCCGAGTTCAAATACTGTATGAGTTTGAACTTTAAGGCTGATAAACCGAAAATTGTATTCTTAGAAGTGATTGCATGTTTTGGCTCATATGAATTTAATTAAAACAGAGGATAATGCTCTTTAAAAGATAAGTCTTGACAATCACTTGCGAATCGTTTCAACACAGGCTGTATTCTTTGAATTTGTATATTATTCAACATATTATAGCTGAGGGACGAGAAGTCAATTAATCGATTATTTGATCAACAAATTGCAAAAAATCTAAGGATTAATCATTTTGAGTCATTTTTTTGAAAAAAACGTCCTCATCTCAAATGAAGAAATTTGCTGCTTCTCTCTGTTTTATATCGCTGGGTTTTGACCTGTACGTCGGTCAAAAGACATTTAAGATGACACCTTTGGAAAGATTAAACGATTAATCAAGAAAATAATCAACGGACTCATCAATAATGTTTCACGTGATAAATTCCCCTTTTTCTTTTGTTGTGAGGGCTTGCCCTCCGTCTTGGAACCTGTACGAAAAAATAGTATTATCTCCGCCAGGAGAACCATGCAATCGTGCGCCTGTGTGTCTGTCCTCGCCGAATCTCACACCTGCTTCAGCTAACTGCATAATATTTTTGGAGGCCAGTTATGGCTGTATGCTCTCGTGGTTGCGGTGACTCACACTTTCTCAAAACGCATTGTATTGCCTGTTTTATACTGCAATTGACTGCCTGCTAATTCCTCTCACACTACTCTGCACCGGCCCCCGGGCCAGTAGGGGGCGCAGGTGATAACACAGCTGAGGCCATCGCTGACTCTGCGCCCAGAGACAGAGCTAATAGCAACCCCTAACAGCTAAAAGAACTAGCACACACACTGCTTGCACTGACAGCTTGGTGAGTTTAATTTTGTTTTTGGCAAGATTGTGTGACGTGTCTAATAGTACGACTTCAAGCCGATTGCCTGCATGCATCACCGTTCGTTTTGGGTTTGAATGAAGTGTGTTTTACGACCTCCTACAGCCCGTTACGGGGGCTGTGGTCGCTACAAACACACCTTGCTGAGATCTGCACTCTACTTGATCTAGTTACCTGTGTTAAGGTTGTGTTTTTTTAATGAGTTTTAAAAAAAAAGGTCTATTCAACTTATTAAACCTGTAAATCACCTAAGGTACTGAAGTCAGTTTGACACTGCAAATTACCTCGCAGCTGTGAATAGTATATGCCTTTTATTATCCTACGAGCCCCTTCTAGATGACATATTACAGCATGTGGTCAGACCAAAATAGGAGAGAATATGTAGATAGCCTTTACACTTAGTTTTCACTTTCTCATTATCCAGCTCCCCTCCTTCCTTCCATTTAATTAGGCAGATGTCATACACATTTTCCTTTAAATCCCTCTGCAGTTCAACTCTCGGACCTGACTGAGTGAAAATGAGACGGTTTGCTAACCCTGACCAGCGAACATGCAAATGTTTGCGGGCATATCAATTTAGCTCCCAGCCTTTACGCACCCAATATTCTGCTTTTAATTACAAAGACTAATTAAAAGTACCTTGTAATGAAGTCTGTGTAGGTTCCCCCTCAGGGCAGCGTACTTTGTGTCATTTTGCATCATTAATGGAGAATACGCTGAAGAGTGACAGAATCTCAAAAGTTGTAAATGAGATTTCACTCCATTTGTTTTCATAATGTCCGGAGCAACTGCTAAGAGAAGGAGGGACAAGATGTGGGGGAGGTTTTCAGCACCAAGTCGTTTCATGCCCAATAAACAGCCATAATGAATGATGGATCATATAAAATTCATGAAAGTTGTAAAAAAAAAAAAAGGCTTGTTAAGTTAAATAATAAAGTGTTCCGAGGCCATTCATCAGCTGTTTCTTGTCTTGTTTTCTATGTATAATGTGCACATTCAAAGTCGGCCTTTTCACATGTGCAGTCACGTGCTCATACTTTTAATTATACACAAAAGTAAGGAAACACATGAAAAGTGTCAAATCTAACCAGAATCTTTGACAAACCTTCACATGCATGCTTCATTTTTTGACTCTCTGCTTTTGTGATGTCCAGTTTGTGCGAGCATGTGTGTAGGTGTGCGTGTGTGTGAGTGTGTGTAGGTGTGTGTAGGTGTGTGTGTGTGTGTGTGTTACATTTTTTATCTGTAAGCTGGCATCTGTCTGGGTTTGACAGTTCTCTGCCATGCAAATGTCAGGAGAGCATAAAGCTGTGCTGGCATTCAGATAGACATGTGGAAGAAAACTTGTTTTGTTTTTTTATACGTCTGCCCCCACCCCCCATACACACACATACACACACAAATACTTTGTTGTAAACAAGTACTCTATGTCCTGTACCTCAGCATTATGCAGCAATGGAACATTTTGTACTTGTTGTGTAGCTTGCAGAAAGAGGCTGGTGCCAAAGATAGCGATCTACCAGCAATGCTTATAACCTGCAACAAATAAGAGATCAATATATTTGAGGGCAATTCATACTGAAATATTTTGGGTAGAGTAAAACAGAGATACAATAGGTTTCAGTCATAATATGTAAGCTGACAGAAGCACATATGTGAAATTTCCATATAACGTAGTTATGGACACTGTGTGGGCATTGTGGTCCTGTTATGTCACTCAGAGTCGTGTTACTGTGTTTTTGACAATCATAACTCTAGTATTATTTCTCCTTTCAGTTTTTATTGATGATATATCTGGGTATTTTGCTGCTACTTTGCTAGTCACAATCTTTGACGGGTTAATCACAATGTGTTTCCTGGAAACGAGTGGCCACAGGGGGTTGATGAGAGCGATGAGACTGATGCCAATGACATACTGTAAATGTGCTGTAATACCAAAACAATGGGTTAGGGTTAGGGTTGTCCCCTTCCCTACTTCCTACCCCCTTACTTCCAGCTGACCACAGTCATCTTTGAACTGGGCCTTTATGTTGATCTCAACCATATACCTGTAAAGTTTCATTACGGTGGGGGCGGGCAATGCCCCCCCCCTTGCTCGGACCACACCCGTCTTCAAACTCAACTACACACCTGGCAAAATAGTCAAAACTACCTCTGTGGTGGTGACTGCTACAGTCGGTGTCTACAGGATCACATTTTGCCATGATGACACACACACAAAGACTCACGAGGTGAAAAAAATGCCAGCGTCGGTGTGTATTCATGTCAGTAAGATGACATGACCTGAGCAGCTGCTGTAGCAATAACCAATTGAGAAAGTGGCAGTGATTGTTCAAAAAGCTTTTACTTAGACTTTCAGATTTACAACAATGTGCGTTGGGTTTTCCAGTTCCATCATGTTATGACCATAGGGGCGTCATTACTCAGTGGAAAATTGACAGGACAAAAAAAAAAAAAAAGTCTGAATATTGTATGTGACGGCCAGACGGAAGGAGAGAGATGCAAAAATACGCTTTGGGTGACGACGTCAGTCAAAGATCTCCTCTGGAACTGTATGTAAAAGTATCTGGACACAAATCATGTCTTGCTTATTTTCTCTCAGTTTCTGCTGCTCGTCTGTAATTGGATCCACACCAAAAAAAAAAGAAGAAAAAAAACACAGCAGAATGTCATGCAACAGACATTGATAAAGATACTTTCTTCTCATGTGGCGCTGCTAAGATAGTCTCTGTGTGTGTTTCTGCTGTTGTGAGGCTGAGTGATAAGGAGCAGACTCTGATAAGAGACCTCAGCGGAAACCACAGGATGTCACTGCCATCGCTAACCTTGTGCTTTAGTGACGCAGCTCAGAGGTGTGTGTTCACATATACACGCTTTTCGATGTAATCAAACTGGAAGCACAAAATGATATGTGGCGTTCCCGTGCCTGCTAGACTTACGCATGTGCGTTCTATTGTATGTTTGTTTTTTTGTCATGTCGTCACCCTCAACTCCACGGCATAACGCGTTACAAAATAATAGATGACAACGGCACAGACTATGATTTGGAGATTACCATATAGTGGGCACATCTCTGTGAGAGAGCCTCAACAAATACAAAAAAAGAACATGATGGGCTTCACAAAGGTAGCATTCAGGCTTTTCTCCTGTATTTTATTAGTCACTTTTACACAGCTACCTGCGCTGCCTTTGCAACCCGAACACAAAGTCCTAATGTGCAAAGAAGAGCAGATGGATGGATTGAAAAGGACGTCCTTAAACTCCTGTAATGGATGACTAATGGCATTGATTGGATCTAATTACAAACACAGGACTAATAGCTCCACTGAAGCTCCACAAGAATTAGAAGGAGAAAAAAAAAAAAAGTGATGGACAGCAACAGCTTGGTGTGTTCGCAGCAAACAAGCTCTTCATCTACGCCTGTATTAACACGCACGACCCCTGCATCAGCATCTCCATCCGAGGGAATTCTTCTGAGACGTGAGCTTTGTGCTCTTTACAATCAATGAAATCTTATCTTGACCTATGAAATGAATGCTCGCTATGTATCGTGGGGAGCTCAGCACATTCTGCACGGGAACTGGGAAGACCTTTGGCATGCAGACAATCAGTCATTCAGAACCCCCCCCAAAAAAAAAAGTCCACAGTCAGGATATTCTGCACAGAGCCACATGGATCAGAAAAGTATGAAATTCCCCTGCTGTGTTTGTTCTCCAATTACTGCCAGCGCTGTTTACCCCTGAGTTGGCCCAGACTCTCACAGCGTGGCCCCTTGGTCTCGGTCTCACACTGCTGCCGCCTGCAGCTCCTCTCCAAACTGGGGGCGTGACTCAGCTACACAACTCCGGGGGAACTGCCACTCTCATGCTCCATTAGCCCCCGCGTCCCCAGTGGATGAAGAAAAATGCATTCACTACTGGGGATGCTGCTGCCATAGACATCTAAATAGCAACTACGCGGATCCTTTGTGCTGCTTCGCATGACCTCGAGGCCGGGAAGCGAGCTCGTGGTTGAATCAGGTCGAGGTGGAAGTTTAAAATCTTTTGTTTTGTTTATCTCCTGAAAGATGCAGTGTGGGGTTATTTCATGCAAACTTAAGTGGATGAAAAACAGTGCATCAATTCGAGGAGATTCTAACAACTGAGCAGTGCGCCGACTTTCAGGCAAGGTTTTCGAAGGTTTACCGCAGGAGGCGAGATAATGGCACTGGGTTTCAGTGACTATGTAGATGTAGAAGTAGTCACGTAGAGTGGGTGGATTTGCCATGGCTAACTCTAAGGGGAAATCATGGAGTTGTCTCTGTCAGACAGCCAACCCTGTTGCTCTAAATGGGATGAATCACCGAGAAAACGCTCAGGTCACTGCTGCGGTATTGATTACCAATGGAAGGTGTCTGATTGTCTTTCTCAAGTCTCACTCTCTTGCCCCACCACACACACACACTGAGACACAAAACTGAACCGTTCTTCGCTCTTGGTTTGAACTCATGGAGGCGTGTCGGAAATGCTCACGCACGAGCTGCGAAACGCATCCGGTGGACAGCGCGTAGGCCACTGTACGTGACGATTGCTTTCAAAGCCCATTTCCAATTTACAGCGGAAGTGCTCCGCAAAGGCCGTTTGTCTAACATACAGTATCATTCATTGGGCGGACGTTAAATCGGAAAGCTTGGTGGGGTGTTTATTGAAGTCCTGACCCCGTCCTCCACTCATTAAATTGATTCATGGATTCAATAAGTGGGGCACAGGCGGCAGGTGCACACGTCGGAGTGCACACGAGGCTCACAGGCATCCATCACGTTGATCAGGCAGCTTCAGCTGCTTCTCCATGCAGCACTCTCACAAGACCCCTGCGGATTGTTGCAGCCGTACTGACCTAAGGCAAGGCTGTATGCACGCACACACACACACACACACACACACACACACACACGCATTTTAAAGAGTCTTGCAGATATACACAAATATGCAAAATAATACACACAGGCATCCTCACAAAGCCCAAAGCTTCCGTTTCATTATACTAACTGTGTGTCATTCAGGCCGAATGCAAAATGAGGTTAAACTGTCTTGTGGAAAGACATCGTTCATGTTCCAATGGACATTAAGAGCCGGATCCGAAGCCTCGCAACTAAAAATAGAGACTGAGATTCAAAACATTGTCATTCTTGGGTTTGCTATTATGCTGGTGAGTTTTCTGATGTTTGGTGAAGCTATCAAAGGGTTCGCTCACATCTCGTACCCACTATGCCTGAAAGGCAAACGGCCTGAGGTTAAATGCCATCTGATGTAATCACAACATCTGCGGCCAGTTTGTCGGGATTTGCAGAAAAGGAAACATTTGATCTAGATGACAGAGAAAAGTTGAGACTCTTAGTTATAATTTATGATGTTTCTACATAATGATAGTAGAATATCAGGATTTTCAAAGAAAATGAATGATAATGTGGATGTAATCTTAAATATCTTTATACACTGCTTGGTCCAGTCTTGATTTAACTCTGAAAACATCCAGCGATGAGGAATTCAATTACCTGCGGCACTCCTACCTCAACAGACTGATTAATGAAAACATTCTCTGAAAACTTGTTTGTTTTGGGCTCATTAGCTTTTCACAATTTAAACTCTTTGCTAGTGTTTTCCTTGATTTATTCCGAAGAAAATCAATCAAATCCCAAAGATGATGATCTTATGCAACAGTAACATTAGTGCTGGTAAACAAAACGAGCCTTATTCAACAAAACCAAAAGTGCCCCAGCAGAAAAGTATCTATTGAAAAATCATTTGAATAGATACTAAGATACTATATTCAGTGTCACTAAGACACATTGTAATGTCACAGACTCTGGCAGTGGCAACTCAGTCGCCCAAAACGAAGTCATTAACAACCCACTTAGCACCATCTTTTCATTCAGTCATACTGAGGAAAAATGTGTCTCTAATAAATGCAGATTGAAAGAAAGGTGAACTTGGAGATATTAGATGCGTCAATTATTGTTATTAATGTTTAGCCAGATAGAAAAATACTGCTGAGTAGTTCCAAGTAATCTACCTTCTCATCAATTCTCTTAAAAAAAAAAAAAAGTCAAGGATGCCAGCCAAAGCTACTAATCACAGTGGCAGCTATTTATTACCAAACAGCTAATTCAATTCACCGCTGCAGATCTCCCTGATGGCTGCAGATTATCCTCGGTCTCGCTGTGTTTGCCCTTATTCTTATTCCACATGCTAGCCAGGTAGCCAGCACGCTTTGCTTGTGGTGCCTACAGTTCAGCTTGTGGGATTGTCCCAAGAACAGATATTGTTTAAAACATAAGGAATACAATTCTCTAGATCTCTGGCGTCCCGAGTACAAAGACAGTTAAGGGCCCCAGAAGTAAACTTTATTCATAGCAGCAGCAGGAACAATCACATCGAAAGAGAAAAGAGGACATGAGAGGAAAATCTCTCTCCTTAACCTCTGAAGGGTGGTAAAGAAAACCCCAGGTGTGTGAGTCTCATCTGCTGCATGCTGGACCACTGCTGTCACTGCAGGTCACAGTCAGCTCTCTGCCACAGGCTCTCCTCACGCCGCTTAGGAAGGGCGGCAGACACGAAAACCCCACCGGTGTCCTCATCAGCGCCCCAAACACCTCCTGAGAACCGAAGCTTTAGGCACGAAACCACAATTAAAGGGATGCGCACTTTCCCCGGTGTTCTCTCTCTCTCTCTCTCTCTCTCTCTCTCCCCCTCTCTCTCTCCATCTCAACCTCTTTGCTTGTACATGCCGGCCACACGTTGGCATGGAGTTCTGCCCAGAGCTGTGTGCACTCTGTTCTACTCCTTGTTAGAGGTAAGGAGCCTAGTGCTCCTCCTCACTGTCTCCCACATGCACCTTAGAAACTGACTCTCTGCATGTTGTATATCAGTTACTCACCCTGTGTTCCCTTGAATTCCCCGGTGAAGGAAGGATCAAATAAAAGGAGAAAAGACTTGATGAGTTGAAGTGAATGGAGGCACTCCCTCACAACTCGAGCAGTATAATCCAAGTCTCATTTATCCAGTCGTTTGCTCACTACTCTCCAAACGCATGCATCTTTGCTAAAAACCTTACTATTTAAAACACTTCTGCAATAACAATCTCACACTTGTGCAGACGCGCTACTCGTCAGTGACCCCCAGTAACAGTCAATTCACCAAGAACATTCTCCAGTTTTCTGATTCTTTGCTCAAGTGGAGGCATGCGAAACGTCTTTTCTTCATGGATTCAAGGTATTACAAGAAGATATAAAAAGTATATGATTTTGAGGGTGAAGTAAGCCTTTCAGCAAATTACTTCAATTTTTCCAACTTGTTTCCATGCCCATACGCTAAGGGCTACTGTCCTGTATATGTATTATCAGTGTTTTTAATTACTTGTGCTTTCAGCTTGCAAATATGTAAAAATGCCAAAATCGATTCAAGTGCGGTGCTGATAAGCACAACTGTCCCACAAAGGAAACAGAGAACTTTATTCTTGAAGGAAAAGTTAAAAATATCTGACGGAGAAACAAATAAACTAATAATTCCCCGGAAATACAGATTTTTTTTCACTTTGTGTAACATCTTATTTAAATTTGGAGACGGTGTTTTGAACTCCTGATTGGCATCACACTCAAGACAATTATGGAGGGGATTCTCAAATTAGAACATGCAAATGAACGTGTTCAATCTGAATTTGAAAGTCTTTGAGTCACTGAGAGAATGCCCGATAATTGTCTCGCACACAAGCTTGTAGCTAACAGGAACTCACATATCTGCTCGCCCTGCCACACAGAGGGGATGGCATGACTGCACTGACACACGTCTGCCGTTTGACTGACAGGCTGAAACACCTTCTATCTCAGCCAATATGTGAGCTACAACACTCCCGGCATGGAGACGGTCCACAACGAAAGGTAAAAGAGAAGCACATACAACATGCGTCTGCACCGTTTGTACAGCTCCCAGATGAAAATCTGACATTTCAAATGTATTGATTTCTATCAGTTCATGTCACGCTGCTAGTTTCAGAAGAAGAAGAAGTCTCGTTGCTGCATCTCAGTGGAGCAGTTGCTCTGAATTCTGCTCATCTAATCAGTGACGGACTCGGAGCGCCTCGGGCAGCAGGTGAAAACATTTAAGTGGCAAATAGGAAGGAGAGGTGACCTGGGCCTGACCTCGTCCTAACCCTAATACCTGCAGCTGAATGCTGAAACCTTGTTCACACTCACAGAACTTTATTTTTTTATTAACAAAAAACAAGTAATGTATCTGACCGAATTTCAACAGGTGTTAAAAGAAAGCAATGAGAAAAAGCACCGAGGTGATGTTTGCAGCTGGAGCTTTTCTTCTATTCTCGACATTTTAATTAACGCGTATTATAACGTATTATGTTGATGCCACACCGTGCCAAGATATTTAACAAACTGAAAATAACGTTAATTTATTTATAACAGTTAATTTGGATTAATTGAATATTGATAATTAGGTGGCTGTCATAGTAAGACATTCACGATCTATCAGAGTAACTGTACTAAAATAAATAAATAGTTTTTTCATACTTTTGTGTTATTTTGTTTCCGAAAGTTTAGATTATTTTTGACAAAAGAAGTGCAGTTTGATTGCAGAAAGCTCAAACAGCCAACACATCTTAACACTGATGAGTCTGCCAAAAGTGAAGCAGACAGTTTGATATTAAAATAACTCGCAGTTTGCAATTAACAAACCTTTTTTCATCCATACATCACATTTTGAATAGCTCAGAGATCCAGAAGACTAATAGATGAGAATGTACATTTTGGTTTCTTCAGTTTATCTATATTCATGTACTGCTGCATACTCTGTTATTCACATTAGTTATCTCACAGCCAGAATAAAGAGAAATGCATCTTTGATGTAAGACCTTTACATTAGCTCGGTAAAATGAATAACTAATAGCGACAAAAAATAATTGGGTGAATAAATTGGACACAAACTAATTTACAAATGAGTGTGGAATGAATATGGAATCTTTGCCTCAGAATGTGAGAATTTAATATGGATATAACTAGTTTGTGGGAGTGAAGATGTAGATCCATAGTAGTAAGTATTTATTAATAATTCTGACTTTAGAAAGTGAAGCTGCACAATTTCATGTGCATAAATATATAATCAAAGATGGCCGATGCAGAAATTAAAGATTGATTCCTACATCTATCAAGCCCAGATGTTTTAGTGTTTACATTCAGAATTCTATACCAAAAAATGACTGAAATCTTTTCAATCAGGTTAGTTTGTAGCCTTGAGTCACGTCAGCCTGTGAGGAATGTAATTTACAGATTAAATCAAATTTCTCGCAAAATGACTGTTATTTGCAAAGGACCATTACTGTTATCTTCGGCCATCGTTTGGCATTTGATAAACAAATCACAGGACCTTTTAAAATCAGTGTGCACAAAGGTTGCCCTCTGACTTGAACGCCTCATTCCTCATCCCAGTAACTGTAACACAAATGTCTGGGTGACCATTATGGTTATTGATGGCTTTGATCGGGCCCATTATACACGCTGTGGGCAGCATATGCTCTTCTAGTGCTCTTGAGAGTCCAGCGGGGTTTTAAAAAAAGGATGCGAGTCTAGACCTCACTCTTTACACTCAACAAATTACATGTCTCTATTTCCACAGCAATCACAAGCATGCTCGGTCACATGTGTATTTAAAGTCATTAAATCTAAATAGGGCTTTGCTCATTATGATGAAATGTACTCAACTGAACTGTGCACGATGAGGCTAAATACCAATGGAACAACGGTGGTTTAGTTAAGTGGAAGTGAATGAAAACAATGTGCATCACAGACAGTACACAACATGAAACTGTTCTGAACCGACTGCAGAGAAAGTGTGTATGTTCTTCAAACTGGTGTGAAAACATGTGTCTTTGTCTAGTGTCATGCATTAAGAGGTGTTGCGATATCACTGCTTCACTATAACATCCCCATGAGCAAACAGCTCACCGTCTCTGATGAGGTGTGACAGTGGTGGCGGAAGGAAGAAGTGAGATCTCAGCATTTTCTCATCACAACTTGTCACATACTGATGCACCGGGTCGCAGTGAACACTATCATGGTCGGGCTTAAAACATCTAAGTAAACTTAGCGAAACGTGAACAACGAAATAAAGTATGGAAAACACGTGGGGTTTATATTTCTGTATTTGTTTGACCCACCCGCTGTTTTTTGTTTTGTTTTTTTCTGGTCATTACATTACATCATTACACTCCCGGAGAATTTTCTATGAGAGTCTAATAATAACACGGGTGGGTTAACATTGTAGCTAGTTGGGCTTTTCAACTAACTACAATGTAAAGTGTAAAGACAGTGTTGGAATTTGACACCATGGTAATGAGATCTTTTTACTTTAGTGAAAGAAGCAATATCACAGCGTAGAAATCCGTCTTTAAAAAGAAGTAGAAAAAAGTAAAAGTGCGTCAATATTAGCATCAAAATGTTCACACTGCAAGCCTTGGTGCTCATTTGGGATTTATGCTCAGATCCGATTTCTTTGTTTGGCTATTGACATTAGTTTCTTGGCCAATATCCGATTCCAGTGTAAACTGCAGTTATGAACTGAACCTCATACGTAGAAGAACAATAAGAAAGACGTCACATGCAGCACGCTGTCGTACGGGAGTGAACATCGAGGCCACTGAAGTCAGCGTTTACGGTTTCATTTTTATGTTGATGTGCAGTGAAAGCCAGCGAATTTGTGAGCAGATGATAATCATAACTAATGGATTTTTCGTGTAGCTACACCACTTCTGTGCGGGGCTGTGTGTGGATGCAGTGAAAAGGACTAGGAGTGGTGGGATTGGACTAGACTTCACAGAAAATGATTTCATTCAAATGTTCTGGATGTTTGGGGGCTACTTTTACTCGTTCTACATCTGTCAGCACCTCTCCACAAGACTCAATTGTCGATTTTGAGTGACTTAAAAAATACTGTTCAGACCTTCATCTGGTTTAGGGTGAAAGTGGCCCGTATCAGAATTAAAAACGTCTGTTTTCATGTGATTTAAAAAAAACATATCCTATCATAGCCTATCACATAGGCACAAAAAAATAAATCAGATTTTAGCCACTTTAGTCTGCAGTCTGAATGTTAAAAACAACCTTTTTTTGTACCATTTCCGAATAATATGTATTTTATTATTGGATTGGATTTGGTGGCGGAGTAAATATAACGTGACAGGGAAAGGAAATATTCAATAATAGCCTCGAATTGCTTCCTGACTCAATGTTAGACAAAACTCATTTCAGTACATTGTGTACCGGCTCCTAAGCAGCAAGAATAAAAACTCCAAAGCACTTATATAAAGGGCATGTTTCCAAATAGTTTCACAATTTCCTTAGTACGTGTATGAAATGCTCTTGGGCAACATTGTCAGGTTAACATTGGTGGGGTTTTTAATCGTGAATGCCTGAGCAACTATTACACTGATTGGCATACAATGTAGTACATGCATGATCCCCACAGGATGAATCCTAATAACTTGAATGATCACGTAACTTTTCCTCCAGCACCATCGTCAGGTCAACTCTCCCTGCACTTTTTGTTTAATGCTAATGTGCTAACACGCTGAACTATGATGAACATGGGAACCATCCGTCACATTTCACTCAAAGTGCGGTTGCTGTGTCTAAAGTAAAGCTTCCCAGAAATTAGCTGTATGCCTCTGATTTATTTTTTATCAAATATGTTTAGAAATGTTCAAATCTTGATTTGATTCCTGATCTTTAAAATGCCTTTTAACATGTAAAAGAATTAAAGAATTATGCAAAACATGCTAGATCTGCACAAAAAATGCATGTCATCAAAACATTAGTTTGTCCACATGGCCCATCCTTCACCAAATGATATTTATTTCATTTTTACATATTCATCAATCCAAATAAAATAAATAAAAGCTACTGAAAATGCCTTGACACTTTCTTACTGGTGAAGAAATCTGTATCAGCCATAAAAAAATGCCCTTTTCACTCATACTTTGCTGAAACGTGGGAGCAATAATATGTCATGAATTCTGTCAGTCATTAATGGATAATATGTCTGTGTCTACTTTCACGGTTGCTGATTTTCAAACGCTTGTTCCATTGGGGAAAAAAGACATTGCAATTTCAAGCTACATTTCTCGCCAGCGACTTAAAAAAAGCCGTGATGTTGTTATGAGTGATTTCTGTTTAAACAGGGATTTGCTGACGTGCCCCGAGCATCTGTTCCACCTCTCTTTCCGAGCAATATCTCCACTTCTGATTGAGATGTCAGAGGTAAGCAATCCACTGCAGACTAATGGATAGAGCTGGAGTGAGGGTTTGGAGGGGTATTTCAATCTGAAGTCCAATTGGGAAAAAGAAAAAGGCAACGTGGTCCAAAAGTTTTGGGGGTAATGTGCTTTCCCATTACAGTGCGAGCCACATGCAGCTGTTGTGTTAGTATACATTTATTCATAGGCCTCCTCACAGAAACATGCGGTATGAAAAAAACATTTTGCGGGGGGGGGGGGGGGGGGGGGGGATTCACTTTTTCCTTCAACCTTAGAGCAGCAACTTGACTTCCTTTGTTTTTCTTTCAATTTAAATTGTCAGAATACATAAACAGTAAATTAATCATTTTAATTCACCAAAAAATGCGCAAGGACTTGTCTTGAGGAGACTAACTACATCAATGCATTATGATACAAGGCCACTAGAAATTGCATTGAATGTTTTGCATTTAAAGTTATTCATTTTAGCATTGTTGCAGCTTTAGCAGCTAAGACATTAACATTTAAGTGTTAATTTATTCATCCTTGAACTCGTGTAAAAAAAAATGTAATAACCACAAAGGTCATGTCAACTCTACATAGTCCTCTTTGTACAGAAAGAGAGAAAACGCAGACAATAATACTCACCCTCCATAGAGCCAAAGAGCTTGAACAGCTGATCACAGTCAAGCATAGTCCGCCACTCCACACAGAATAATTCAGCATCACAGATGAGTGATATTAACCAGCTGTTTCTCCAACAGGAGTTCCAGATGCGGTCCTCTGAAGGTCTGAATGTATTTTTAGCACTTTATGACAAAAGGTGGGCAAACACACACCTGGACATTGACTCTTTGCTGTGGATTAGCTGGTATCATCTGCAAACTTGAGCACATTGATACTCTTCCATCATTAGTGTCCAGTAAACGGAAATGAAAAAAATAAATCCATGCGGTTCAACACATCCACCAGCAGATTAATGGAACAGGGCTAAGTGTCAGTCAATGATGGGTGAAGGTGAGAAAACACACAGTCCTGGCAATGTTTTCACAATATTCCACTTAATGCTCCAGGAAATGCAGCAATGCACCAGAATTAGTTAGGGAAGAAGGCTGCTAGCCAGTAAACATGGACGTAAACGATGCAGGTTTAACTTTTTATTTTAATCGACTCTGCAGATGTTTCACGAAGAAGGAAATGCGGCATTGTTCCGGTCTCTGGTGAGGAGTGGGAGGCACCATGGGGACTAAAGTGGATAACTTTAAGCAAGAAAGGACTTTTGCTGGGCTGCATGCATTATGGCACTGCACTCGTATGTCAGGAGAGAATCCAACAGGCCCTGAGGCTTTCCTCACATGCGATGCCAGAAAAGTCTACATACATTCTCATCTGCAAGGAATGTAGGCCTCCTCTCCCGTACAAGAAAAGAGAAGACAGTGTATTAATAGGTGTCAAAACTAACACCCACACAGACCGTTCCCGCTGCTGGGCCAGTCTTTCAACTTCTCAGCTGCCTCCAGTGTCCAGCCTCAGATGGTGATGTGGAAAAGTGTGAGAGCCTTAAGGTTGGTTTGCATAAACCATTGCATCATCTCCATGGTGCACTGCATGCTCTTTAATGGTGGAATACAAGTGGGCTATCATATAGAGTTCATATAGTGCACAATAAAGTATCGATGTTAAACATTATACATGTTTAAACACTGTAGATATCTGCCTTCATAGATTATCATTTTACACTTTTGAATGCACATTTCTTTCAATATAAATCCTGTGAGATACAGTAGTCATCTTCACATGCATGTGTTGTACATAATCATCTAGTCCATGTAAATGCATTAGGTATTTATTTATTTGCACTGTTTGTTTTGTTTACAATTTACAGAACACTTGACTTGAATATAGATTTTTAGTTTTATTTCTTATTTTATTGTTGCTCATTGGTGTTTTTTCTAATACATCTATATCATATTTATTTATATATATATATATACCTATTTCTTCTCACTACTTCTGTACATAAAAGTCCTGTACATTCTTTACTCTTATTTGTCCAGCTTTGTTGTCCTTGTCCCTAGAGGTTATTTCTGTTTCTGCATAGAGAGAATAGAGAGATGCAAAAAAAACAAAAGATTAGGATTCAGCTCAAAGCAGCGACAGGAAAGTTGGGCCACAGTCATCAGTTGTAGATGCATCATGCCATGAACTGAACTGCTGGACAGATGGGAATTTTGACCTGTTGGTAATGCTCAATATATCTTCATTGGGATTAATCCTCCGTGGACCATGAATATCTTTGCTAAAAAACGCTGAAAAGTACAAAGGTTGAAGTTGTAGACATGACAAATGTGATGATAAAGACATTTTTTGTTTTCTTGGGGTTTTTTTCTCGATTTGACACAACACCATTTCTTAGGGTGCAATTGAAAGATTACATGAACTTTAGTAATAGAAGTGTGCCCTTCTCATGGAGGACATTTTGACCTGCCAAATCACAGCTGCACCTAATATTGTTAACGGCTATATTTCACTTGGGTGTGCCAATGTCAGAACCCTGCTGTTCTGCATGTTGGCCTACTGGGACCCCTTAATGGAAGGGAGGCTTAATTATGGTGATGAGTTACACCTGTGCTTTTCCTGCTATGAGAAGTGATAATGTCTGCCACCGTTGTATAAATTGGTCTTTATAATTTCCACACTGGTTTTCTCTTCAAATCTATTCGTAGTATCGTTTTTTCAAGAGCTTAATAAGTTAAGCTTATAAATTGCTTTGTAATTAAATTACAGTTAATTTCTTTCCCTGTCAAATGTAAGATGGGAGGTGAAGTTTGTAATTCCTGATCTAACTGTTGTCAGGTTAAAAAAACAAATCTAAAAAAAATCAAGATGTGATGGATGCGACACCTTGTGTTATTGAATTTGATGCTGTTTGTGTTGGCCATCATTGGTTTATACACATGCATTTGTTTCCTTAATTGCAATATTGAGATGGTGTGAGACCAGCGTGATTAATTGTTTTCTAAAAACAGGAAGGCTGCAACACTAGGGAGTCTGCATAGTTTATATACACTTTGAAACAGAGAGCCACGTCGATGCAGCACCATTGAACATGAGCTACAAGGGTGCAAAATAATAATAAGTCCATTAAAACTGTGAATATTAGCAATCACAGCAACAGTTTGCATCATTTCACAGCACATCAGTGAATTGTATTGAAAGAGGAAAAAAAATAATAATTTCAGAACACTTTATCAGCTTTGACCCAACAACACTGCAGAAGACGTCCAATTTCTGAATTGCTGAAGATGTTTCATAACTGAAGAGTTTATGTTTTTATTATATTTACAGAAAAGCATTACTCATCAATTTGTTCGCCATTTGTTGGCACCGTTCTCTGTTTTCCGAATCTGCCACTGCTGCGTTTAAAGTTCACGCAAAGCAATTACTTTAAAACACTGAATCCCCATTTAAATGTTTACTGAGACAAACGAAAAGTTACAGGCCTGTTAGATCAAAAGGTGTGGTGCTACCATGCGGCAACCTCCGGTTCTGAAAAGGGAAGCCTTACATTCTTTGTAAAAGAAGAAGTCTGATCAATCGCTAGTTTCAAGTCTTCTTCGATACAGCACGATGTTCACTTAGTAAGTTATGGTCCCATAAAGCAGGGTGTTCTTTAAGGCGTGGCCACCTTGTCATCGACAGGTCGCTACCACAGCGTTGTCTGGTCCAGGAGTTGTCCGTGTTTTCGTTGTGTTAGTCATCATGGCTAAATATGGTCCTGGAAACACCTACAGTAGCAGGAGCACACGGGATAAGTTTGCCTTCAGGGTATTCTGCAAGAAATAGTTTATTTTAACCCAAAGTATGATCTATTTCCTAAACCTAACTAAGAAGGTTTGTTGTCTTTACCTGAGGAGATTCGTGGCAAACCTTTCTCATGTGTAGCAGGAACTAGCACAGAGAGTTTTGAGTACTTTGCTAGGCGGTCATATCATCAAACATTACATAACATCAAATTTGAAGATGGGTTTGATCCAAGCCAGGGTGCCGGAAGTAGGAGGGTTTGGAATTGGGGAAGGGACTAACTCTAGATTACCTTTCATTTTCGGTGTGACGTTTTGATTCTTCCAAATATATTATCTTCATATTTGTGATTTCCACATATCACATAATAGCACTACTCTTCATTCAGTGCTCTTCCCCATTTAGCCTTAACATATAATGTTGAATTCCATTCCATCAAACAAAACTACTGGACTGACAAAAACCTGGTAATAACAATATGCTTGTACAAGCACATTTATGGAAGGATTTATTTTGTCCTCATTTTTTTTTCTTAATCGTCTTAGTCCTCTCATTTCACCCTTTTGAGTAACAGTGCATGTGACTGTTATTCACATTCCCACCCACTGTTCAAATCTAAAGTCAGTTTAAATTCCCCATCAAAAGCCATTTTAACAGCCCCTGCTCCTCTCCCACTTGTAGTTGTTGGATGTTAGATGTCTCTAGTAATAGTAAATGATGTAATTGGTTCTATGTTTACCTAGTTTTCCTATTGCTTTCTGGATTCTATCTGCATTTCTCGTTGCTGTTGTGTTTGTTTTTTTCTTTTTGGCATTGTACATAAAGAGGGTCGGTCCACGGAGTTTTAATCTAATTTTCATTCGAGGCAGATGATTGAGTGTAGAGCTCTTTGTAGTCTACAAAATATTTTCAATTTCTTTTGGTTCATGTTTAAGTTGATTAGTTTTTGGGTCATGCACTTTATGGACCATAATTCCTGATTGTTGCTTCTGCAATGCCTTGGCAATAACTTGGCAGCTTTGGGGCCAAATTCACGGTGATTCTGTCATAAATATCTTGCTTTTGTCTTTGCTTCCTGTTGGAGTAAATAGAGCATTTTCTTTCTTACCTCTTTCATCTGTTGTTGTTTCTTTTGCTCAGCTTTTCCTTTATGTTTTATTCCTATTTTTTCTTTGTTTAGGTTACGTTTATTTAAGTCTTCAACTTAAATAAACCTTCAGGTAAATAAAGCTATGATCAGACACATCAGGTCAGACACTCCAATTTGACATCCTTGTATTCAATCTCTCTATCTGCATGAAAACATATTCATTCTAGAGTAAACAGAGTGTGTTGCTGAGTAATGACTACATAGGATGAAGGGGCCCTCCACACATCATTCCCTTCTCTGTTTTTCACACAAACGTTGTGGTTTGTTATTCCTCTTCAAACTAGTTGTGTCCAGGTCAACAACCCTCAATATATGTTGACTCTGTGTTTTGAGGGGGAAAGCCTTCCATAAAGAAAGGGCCCCCAGCTCGTAATAAGATTTAACCCATTAGGAGTTAACCTACCTCCCCTTTCAAGCCAACAAATCAATTATCTGTAACCCTCTAGACCATGTGTGTCAAACACAAGGCCAAATCCGGCCCGCGAGAGCTTGTGGGCCACATATGTATACTGCTTTACAGTGTACAGTGACCATAAACTACATCTCCCACAATGCATGCCGATTTTGTGACCCGCAAGAAGAAAGCATCCTGCTGCTAGACAGAAGTTTTTCCATATCGGCGTTTAACTAAAGCGGTTTTTCAACAAGTGATTGAGTTGAAAAAGATCAACAAATAATCCCAAAATGTCCAAGAAGAGAAAAATTGATGCAGAGGGAAGAACATTTAATGAAAGATGGCAAAGCGAATACATGTTTGTGCTTCAAGGAGACAAAACGGTTCTCTTCTGTGTTATGAGGCAGTGGCGGTGATGAAGGAATACAATTTACGTTGGCATTTTGACACCAAACACGGAGCCAAGTATGCTAAATTTAGCCTCCAATAAAAACATAAAAGTGTCCAAGAATTAAAAGGCAGACTGCAATCACAGCAGAATATATTTACAAAAGCTACAGCCAAAAATGCTGCAGCTGTGAAAGCTAGCTTTATTGTGGCTGAAGAAATCGCCCGAGCTTCCAAGTGTTTTTCAGAAGGTGCATTTTTTGAAGCAGTGCATGCTAAAGGTATGTGAGCAGGTGTGCCCTGACCAGAGACAGACTTTTACAATTTTCGCTTGTCAAGAAACACCATTTTGAACCTTTGAAGGAGCATAGAGCCTACAGAATTTCCCCTCCCACATTTTCCACTTCACATCCTCATCTCAGAAATTCACAACAACCCCACAGAGTAGACGTGGTCAAAATAGATCCTACTTTCTCATCTCCTTCACATTAAAATACTGAAATCCCATTTTGGGTTTCGGTGCCAGACTTCTGTGCGATCTGGAGGTCTGTATCTACTGAAAACTCGACTCACAACCATTTGTCCATAAACAGTGCAGCTGAGTCGCGCTTTGACTCCTTCTGTATGTTATATATTCACAATATATTCCTTCTGGATGTCAATTCCAACTTATATAGCTCGTTCCTCTGCTCTTTTATCATTTCCTCCAGTGCGATGTTTGCTTTGGCGCTCCACAACCCGAGTCAAAGAAGCTAATTTCTGGTCAATGTCCTCCTTGAATTCCCTCAGTTTGTTTGTCATTTGGAGCGTATTCATCCTTCTTAAGTTTTAAGTTTGTTTTGGGGCTTGAATTTGTTTGCTAATGCCATCCAAACTGGTTTGGAATGAAGCTATGGTATTGCCAGCTTCAGATGTTAGCACGTTCTTCTCATTAACCAAACGGTTTATTTTCTCGTGTAGAGAAACCGTTGTTTTTGTTGAACCTTCGCTCATTGTCAAAGGTCCTGGGTCTTTCTCAACTCAAGCACCCATGCTGCTACCGTCCCACCGGAACTCTAGAAGATTATATTTACTATTTTATTTTATTTTCTAGGTTTGCTCTTCCCAACTCTAGTGGTCAATTATGACTAAAGTCAAAGATAAAGAAAATGAGGACAAGATGAAGGTCTTCTCAAGAGGAGATTTATCATAACAAAACATATATAAAATGATATTCCAGTTTATTCACGTGGGAACAGTTATTAATTCAGCTGGTAATATTTACTGTGTCCCATTTTATGTGATTTTATGTCCCTCTTGACCAAATCCCGGGAGACCTTTTATTGTCGGTACACAAATGTCATGCCTCCTGGGAAGATTACAACAAAACGGTAGCTTTTTGTTTGATTGGGGAACATCTTTTGCATGCACCATGTTTTTGGATGAAGTTGACAAAAGTCAAAAGGCAAAACCACTTATGCTGAATTGAGGAACAGCTCTCTTTTAATGGCTTTGTTCTGTTATGTAAAGTCGGTCTGTTTTCTCTCCACCTTTCTTTTTCTTTTTGTTTGGAAGCTCGCAGTCTAAGAGAACACCTTCTTATTTGTTTGTTCCTTTGGCTTCCTGCCCCCAGATAGTTTTAAATAAATATATTTGGTAAATTTTATAACTGCACACTATGAAGCATTAGTTAAGTATGAGTAAACACTTCATTCATCATTTATAAAGCATTGTTCCTACATTAACACTCATTAGTATGCAATTCATAACAATAGTTATACATGTTTTATGCTTGATTAATAAGCTTGTCTATTATGTGTTTGGTGACTGTTTTCATACTCTATAAATGATGGATTCACTATTTGTAAATGAAGTATTATATATATATTACAAACCAATTATTAAGGAGTTGTAGATGATTAATAACATCCTTTATAAAGTGTTAGTAAATGATTAAGAACCTATTTAGATGTACATTATTCATGCATTTATATACATATAATGATTTAGATATGCACTAATGGTGAGGGACTGTGTAATATATGCTTTATAAATGCGTATTAATTCTGCAATTTATGATTAATTCAGGTAGTTACTAGCTATTTATTAAGTATTTTGTGTGACCTCATCTAAAGTGAGGACTATCTATGACTTACAAAGCATTTATAAATGACATTGAAAGGCCATCAGTGCCTCAAAATCTACAAAAGTCTGTTATCTTCTCAACAGAAAAGACAAAACGCAAAGTGATCAAGAATGTTTAAAGTGTTTGCAAACCAAATGTTATTGCACTTTTGTTCATATAGCAGTGCTTTTAAAATAAAAGTGTGTAATACACTACTTTTGAATTCATTATTGAATTTTGTGCTTAACAATTTTTTTTGCGATTAATCGCAAAAAAATCATAATTGTAAATCGTTGTTAATGAGTGTTAATGTAGGAACAATGCTTTATAAATGATGAATGAAGTGTTTACTCATACTTTACTAATGCTTCATAGTGTGTAGTTATTATAAAGTGTTACCATATATTTTTATTATAAGATGAATGATTCATTTGGCTTGGTGTGGAGTATTATAAGTTGCCGACCTCCTGTTTGAGCCATGCTTTATTGAGGTCGTTAGATCTGCCATATCGCCTATATGCTTTGCACAGGCTCAAAGGATTATTCTTGTTTTGACAACAACATTTTCGGTCCACAGAAGAGGCTCCACTTCCTCTACTGTAGCATGAGCAAAAACTAACTGTGTGTGTCCATGAACATAAGGTAGATATTGTGAAAGTTGTTGTTCCAGCTAACAGCTCTTTCAGAGAAGGTGATAATCATGAAATGTTCTTTTAATAAGCACAAATGTGGTAACATTTGCAGTCCAATAGAGGTGTGACGGTTCCCAAGGAGTTGCAGATTTGTCCTCCGCTGCCGACATTACTGAGGCCCTATTTTCTTGTTCAGTGAAGTGGAAGTGGGTGGTTCAGCACGGTTTGCCAATGTAATACCAAACAGATCTTATACAAACGCAATTAGAGCAGTGTTTGGTTCTGTTGACTGATTGACAATTGAAAAAGAAGCGTTTGTTAGGTGCATTGTGCAATCCTCTGAGCTCTTGCTCTCTTTGGAGGAGAAAGGAGAGGTGTGCCTACTGCGAAGGTGAGGACTTATCCTCAGAGCTGCAGGTTGTTATGCTGAAAAACTATCTGCAAGACCCCAAAGGGCTTTAGATTTACAGCGCCAGCTGGGCCGACCCAAATACCCTACTCCCACTGAATCATCTCACCCAATGTGTGAAATATGTAGGGACTAGGAGGGTTCGGGACCCCTTTATTGACACTTGAGACCACCTGAAAGCCTCAACAGTAAAATATGTTGGGGGCGGGGGTTTCTGAAAAGAATTCATTATTCAATTGCAAAACATGTATTCACAAATATGAATACAGAAAAGGAGTGTGGCGTCTCCTGTTATATTACCATTGAATACCAGGTTGTTTGTATCCAGGCCTTCTTTCATGGGCTGTTTCAAATCTTCCACAATGCAAATCTTCTGTAGTTTCTAAAAACATAAAACATTGGATTTTTTTCTACTTTGACTGAATGCCATATTTTTCGATCCCGTCCGTTCGCCGACAAGTCTGTTAGGTGGAGAGGTGCGACTGTGCTGTGCTGGACACTGTTGTTGTGTAGTTGTGTGAGTGGCCGTGTTGTTACCGATTAGCCCTGGTGACGTGTGTGTTGATTGACTTGCCTCCATGAAATCTTGTAAGCTAAATTGCGTATTGAGTCTGTGTAGAACTTCAGCATAACACTGGAGCACTATGCCCCCCCCCCCCGATTCTAAGGCACACAAGAGCGTTTTTAGAACAGCGTTCACACATTCATTTCCAACTTAATTCCAGCACTCTTCACTGCACAATTTGCATTGCGTGAGACTAGAAGCCCCCCGCAGTAAGTCTTTGATGTCAGTCAGCAGTTGGAAGTAGCCCACTGATACGTATATCGATTGCTGTGAACCACAAGTGGACCGCCTGCTGTTCTGTGTTTCCACTCCTTTCTTTCTTTTTCTGAGCTTAATCTCGATATTGATATATCGGATCAAAAAAACAGTCTGGGGTACAAATTGTAAAGACATGCTTTTAGCAGCTGAATGAAAAGCCATTTCTGTTAGTGAATTTTGTTTTCTTGAGGTATAAGTGCTTTGTTCCCTAAATATAAAAAGGAAGATTGAGTGTGGTTCTCTGTGTGTTTGATAATTTGATATCATCAATTTGCTGTGCACATGTTTGATGTTTCTAGGGCCGTGCTTATTCCACTGAGGAGGTTTTTTTTTTTGTTTGTCAAGTTATTTTTCATGTCAGATTCATATTAATAAGTTATTAAGCCTTGTCAGAACTTAAATTTCTCTTCCCCGAACAACCTTGGGCTTCATTAACATTTTGAACCCCGGGTGTGTTTTCTTCTCGCTTCATTGACTCCCTCCTTCAGTGCCGGCTCACACTTTGTATTTTGGTCCCTTTTGAGCTTCGGCGAGATGACTATCCACTGAGAGTTGGACGGAAGTTTGCCGTTTTCCCCCCCAACAGGTCCAGTAAAGACAGTTCTGCTCTGGTGATTGTTATTGCAGCGTAAGAACCTTCGCTGGGAGAATAAAACAAGAACTTGTTGGATGTTATTGACACGTCAGATACACAGCCTGCACAAGGTACGAGGAACACTGTCAGGAGAGGACTCACATGCTGACACGGCGATGATTAGCATTTCTAAACGAAAAACTGAATCAATCAACCGATTACATCATTTTTTTCATTCCTGAAAAGCTTTCCCCACCCACAATGATTTTTATACAAACGGAAAACTAATCAGTTTCAGCATACGGCGGACTCAGCTCAATTTCAGTCCCCCAAATGAAGATGGCGGCCGTGCCATTTCCTCCGACAAGTTTAGATCTCCTGGTAATGTGAAACTTATCTCGACTCAAATATTTGCCTGTAGATGCTGTCAGGGAGAGTAAAGAGCCGGGGAATGATGAGAGACAGCTCTCTGCAGGCAACTGTGTTTGCTCGATACTCTTGGGAAGTCCTGAGACACACTAGTCAATAATGGAGGAAGCACCGGAGCAGACGTCAGCTCCGTGGACAAGGCAGCATTTTAAGATATCAGCTTCCATCATTGTGTAAAACGTTGTAGGACTTTTTAAATGGCTGATTTCTAGGATGAGCGTGAACGCTGTGGGTGTGCGAGTGTGTCATGCACAATCAGCACATGAAGGGGATCATTTGAAACGGTTTGAATGGTTCCGCGTAACGGTGGCGGTGTCCATATTAACTGGTTTCCTATCACCGAAGAAGCTCGGTGCGCTGCTGCTGGGGGTCATGAAAAAAAAAGGGGGGATGCGGCACACTTTAAAAGTGTTGCCTCCTTTTATGAACTGTCAATCGATCAGGCTCAAATCCCTGCTGCTCATGCAGGTTAACCCTTCTCCGTGCCACTCTTCACGACAGCCTGATATTTTGATGAAATGAAAGGACGGGGAATTCTGTATTATAAGGGCTGTGACATATCTGAACACATCCACGTGATTTGACTATAGCTCAGACTGCTGAAGCCTCAACCTCAGTACTTTTTAAACAAGTAAACCCGTTCCCTCATCACTTACATTTGGAAGTACAATCAAAGTGGCCAGTATGAACAGGACAAATGGTAGAACGACGCAAAACCTGTTTCAATGTTCATTTGGTTTGGAGACAGTCTTGAAAATGTGTGAACCTCTCCTTTAAGTTTAGGTATTATTCAATTTCCAAGACGTGAACTGTATGCATTTCAGTTCATAGGGATCTTTATCTTATCAGTTACTTTTACTGTGGACCATATTTGCAACACCACTTACTTTTTACAATTTTACATTTGAGAAATTTTACCTCAGAAAAAAAAAGCGATATCACTAAGTGCTCTACAGAACATTCACACCTCACATTTAGTTTGCCAGATAATAAAACTGTCGATGTAAATGAACTGTTTCCATAGCGACATACACTCAGGTCATAGCCTAAGTAGGCTGGACTGTGCTTTGTACACATATCATTACAAACCTTAAATAATTCTAGTTATTCAAATTATTATTTTTTCAAGATAGCATTTATTTATATGTATTGATTATAATACATGTAATTTCTGATGCATATGAGGGTTAAAAAAAACAATGCAACACAGTGTCCTTGTTATTGATTTTTAGGTCTGTGGAATAATCAGGACAACCAGGATATGATTTATTTAAAATGTGCTTTTTCATCACAAACAAAATGACCAAACTTTTTTTTTGTGTGTGTGTGACATACAAAGACCCTTATTTTAATTCTGAAGTCGTCCCACCAAATGAATATGTATATGAGGTTGTATGAATAATGGCAGTCACAAGGTGTTGCAGACGGTGTATTTATTCAGCAGTATGCTTAATGGGGATGGGATTAATGTTTTCAGAGCTTGGCTCAGGATACGCAACAGCTCTAATATGAGCTACAAACCATTTGATAAATCATTCATGGAGTCAGACGGATGCATTTAGTGGTAGAGCACTCCGTCCTATAAGACCCCCTGAGGGGGACTTCATTTGTTTACTTTGCTCTTGCTGAAAAGCGATCATAATGTACAGGAAGAGCTATTGAGGGAGCGGAATGGCTAACAGCTGCCCAGAGGTGAGGTTCAGAGGTGCGTCTTTAAAATAAGAAAGGACAAAAACGACATGCATGGGAGTATCCACCTTAAAAGAGAGGAGGGAAGGTGGAGATATTGATTTATGTCCTCTTGCAGTTTTCCTCTCTCATTCATCATGCTACCCCTGCGCGTAAAGCCTTCGCACCCCCCCCCCCCCCCCCCCCCCCGGCGGGGAGCTCCTCTTCCTCTCGGTGCAGCCGACCACTCATCCACATGTCTGGGTAACAAGATGTGTGCTCAGACCCCCGGCAGCCCTCCCACTCCAACCCCCCCCCCCCCCCCCCCCCCAATCCCCGCTTTACTGTCACACTCCTACACCCGGAGACGCACCGTGACAGGATTACCCACAACACACTAGGCTCCGAAATATGGCAGAGTCAGATATGTGCGGACGAACACCTCCTGTCACGGCCCATCACATTCCCAATTCATTAACGGAACACTTAGTTTGTTGTTTTACTCAATACTTGTCTTTCATAAGCACAATTAAATGATTGCTCTAGAAGAGAATCTTGTTTTTTCCACCCAGAAACCAAGATGGCACTCACACACACACACACACACACACACACACACACACACACACACACACACATGGCTGACATTTGCACATTTTTTTCAGCGAGTAGGTCTGACTTTCCTGTACAGATCTGAGGTACAAGAAGTAACAAGCCCTTGAAACAAGTGTCAGCTCCTTCATTATTCAACAACACAAAGTGACAATTGCACCTGTGTGATACAGGCTCATCTCATCACGCTAAAGTAGTTTGATGCTAATTAGCAACGTTTCTCGCTGCGGGAGGTCTAAATAATTTAATTGCTCAACTTCGTAGCTGCATTGAGAGAGCGACTCGTCTAAAAGGATTCATTATTCCCTCAAATTTTAATGTCCTCCTCCAGAAAGTCATGCACTTTTATTGCATTTTTACTGCTGCATTCATGTAAAAAAGAAAAAACACACACACACACATTTTGTGTTTTATTAATGCATTCAAACACAGAGGTCTGCAGAACGCTGTTCATGAATATTCATATCAGGCTTTGCCCTTTTTAAGAAAAAAAGATGGCACAGCCTTAACTGTCAAGGACAAAAAAGAAAAGAAAGACATTTCTCCAGGAATGTTACAACACTGGGCTACAATCTCTTTTTTCATTTTCAAGCTTCTGTTGTGCATCTAGAAAACACAACGTTTTCTTTATTTTTTTTCTTTCTCCCGGGTCACTGATGAGAATGTTTCAACTCAGCTTGACGCTGCTGTTTGAATAAGATGGTCCTCCTCTTTGGCGGCAATGCCAGCGGCCGGGGTCAGCCGCCCTTCACCCTCACAAAGGTTTCATGAAGCTTCGCTGCCTCCCTTACCTAACATTGCCATGGCGTCTCATCTGCCATGAATATCATCCTGCAGCATAGCAATGGCGCATTCTCATTCCATTCCCTTTCCTTTCCTTCAAGGCCCCCACAAAGTCAACCCCAATTTATTCGCCGGGATGGACTCATCATCGCTTTTCTCTCTCTCTCTCTCTCTCTCTCTCTCTCTCTCTCTCTCTCTCTCTCTCTCTCTCTCTCGCTCTCTCTCTCTCTCTCTCTCTCTCTCTCTCTCTCTCTCTCTGCAAGCGTGGGGATAACAGGGCCCTGCCACTCATTCACATGCAGCTGTTCAGGCTGTATGTTATATCTGGACTCCGAGTGGCAGCGGTCCCTGGTCAGTCAGAGTAAATCAAAGACAGCAGCTGCAATTAATAATTTAAATGATACCAAAGCGGTCCGTCCCTTCTGTGTCAGTCTGCATAGCCAGACGCCTGATAAGTGTTGCTTTTACCTAACAAACTATTTTCTCACCTTTGGTGCAGATAGCTTTGGTTCTACTTCATTTTTTTTCATGATACTTTTCATTTTCTGTGAGCACCAGTAATGGAATTCGATTCACCCTCATTGTATTTGGGGCGGATGCAGAAAGCTCTGAGACAGGTTGGGGTTTTTTTTCAAAAGTTGGGCAAAAAAACAGAAATATTCGTTATGCTACATACCCGTAGGAGTGAGTGATGTGTTTTTCTTATTGTACTTTGACTCTTTAAATGTTTTGTTTTTTGTGAGAAAAAAATCTAAATGTGTCTGAATCACTTTATCTGCTGTCCGCTTACAATCAGCAGCAGACTTGCTATACAACAATAGTTTGTGAGGCGGCAATGTGTCGAACAACAGCGCCCCGTTTTAAAACACAGTGGCTTGACTGCTCCTGACTATGCAGAGGGACAACAGAGGAATGTCAAGCAAGCAGTCAGGCTGAGACATCCTTTATCTACCTTCACAACAAGGACGAGCCGCAAGGATGGAGAAGAGATGTAATTTCTCTCCAGGATCAACCCACATGATTAGAATTTTTAAAAAAGTATTCTTTTTGCTATCACCTCATGTGGAAACAAACCTTACTTTATTAGAGAACAGAAATAAACATGTCAAACATGTGCTGTATCCCATTTTGTTCCTTGCGTGGCTTTCACGCTGTGAGTATTGTCTTTGATAAGTCAGGCCAGCAGCTGCCGCCTCTGGATTGGCTGTGTTGGCAGACTGACTCCAAAGCAGGGAAAATAAAAACACTCAGATCTTCCCCTAGATCTTACTGTACCCACATCATGCCCGCCTCCCAATTCGGTGAGCTTTATGTCTTACGGCTAATGAAGCTGATTCAGAAGCACCCGAGCTGCACAAATTGAGCCAAGCATCCCTTTCATTCCATCTCCTACCAGGAACAATTGCTCTTGTTTGGGATTTATTTTCAGCCTTTCTTTGTGCACAAACCCGTGACCGGATGCTCTTCTTTGACTGGCTCCTGATGTTTGCATTTCTGAAATGAAAATCTTCATTACAGAAGGATAAAACACCAGATCCCAGTGTTTGACTTCCTTTGATACACGGTTTTTTGCGCCGCATTGAATCCAAAGAAGCATCTTGCAGCTTCAAACCGGATCTTGTTGTGTGCAGATCCATTTCACAGGTGCGGTTCATCCCTGTCCACCAACCGCGGTTGTCTCCGGGTGATGGAGAGCATGTGTCTGTGGCCGCCGCGCGCTGTCGAGCGCTCCAGATCAGCCGCTGCAGGCGTGACCTTCCCTCTCTCGCTGCTTAACCTAATCAATTACGGTTCAGAACAGAAGCCAAGAGAGAAGGGAGACAGAGAGCCCACGACCTTGTCAGAGCCCTGAGGAGACTGTGAATAATTCCCTTTGAGCCCCCATAAAGAAGGTTTCCATTGCAAGGGGGGGGGGGGGGGGGGGTAAAGGTAGACGAGAAGGAAGCAGAACAATAGCATGTATGGTTTAAAGGTAAGATTAGGAGACGCTCGATAAACGGTGGAAACGGCAAAACCTGAATGAAGTCAGCTACCTGGGTCTGGCGGTGTGAGGCAGTCTGCTCTGAGTGCAGCCGACCTCCACCTGCCTCAAGAAGGCGGAGGAAAAGAAAAACGAATCGTTCCAGCAACGCTCTGACCAGTTTGCTCGTACTCATACAGTCTGCAGTGAGATAAAGATGTAAACACAAATATGCTCTTTGCGAAATGATAACATCTGATCATATTTGCTCATATTTTAATAACGTATTATCAATGTGCCTTTTTGGGTTATGCATTTATTTAGGCATTTTTAGTTATGTTGATGCTGAATCTGAAGATCTGTTTGGTTCTCTGCTCCAATTAGCTAATATACTGTTCTCTATTTAGAAAAAGTGGGACTTCCTTGTTTCTGGCAATTAAAGGCCTCCATAAGCGGTGCCAAGTATTTACAGAGGAGGCATTGACTCCTTGGTACATGTGTAAAATAAAATAAATTAGCACCTATTTAGCTCGGGTGGCTGCGCCTGAGAACGAAAACCCTGATATGAGGCATTCAAGCCACGGCGGCATCTCCGGCAGGAAATTGTTGTTTGTTTATACGGACAGTGAAGTGTTGATGCGGCTTAAAGCAGAGCGGCGTGGATCTCATGACTCTCAGACAAGTGCAGCGATTAAACAGTCCACAGTGTGTCGAGTGTGTTTGGAGACCATCTCAAATGTTTGTTTTTTTTCTTTTAGAGTAAAAGCGCCAATTTGTCAGCAAGTGTGTGCAGCATCAAGGTGTACATTTGAAATGTATAACATGAAGTGTTTTCCACTAAGATATTCCAGATACAACTCTGAAAGAGAAAAGTACTTAAATCCATACGTGTACAAACAAACCTTGACTTATTGAGAAATGAGTTTGTGAACATCCAAAGCACTTTTCCTGCAATGCTTATTTCACACTCAACCAGCTCCACAAACAGTTACATCTCAAGGCCGCCCAGTACGACCACAGTCTGTGCTGATATTAGCATCCGGGGCTCAAGGGCGCCATTTCAGAGGACACATCAGTGGTTTGTGCTAAAGGAATTTGTTTGGGGATTGCAAGCAGCAACCTTTACAGTCCTTATGTTCAGCCTACATCACCCTGGTTTAACATAATCATCTGTAATGACTGCAGCGCTCTCCTTCGCAACATTTCTGCCTCCTTTTTTTTTTTCTTTTTTTCTTTTTTACAAGGCACTTTAAAAAGCAGGGTAGAATTATATGAGTTTATGTTTTACACAGCAGTTATTCATTTGAAATTGTTTTGCTGAAGGGTTGGGCGCAATGCAACTTAGAGCTATTTCAACAGCTTGTCTCTGCGTGAATTCTTGTCTTTAGAGCGGCTTATTACCTTTCGCTGCTGTATTGTAGCCTGGGGAGGGCAGAATGTTGAGTTTGCAACTATAAGACACGTTTCTAGAAGGTTTTCAGATCCCCCGCAGTCTAGTGCGTATTTTAAATCACCAAATTGTCTTTTTAATAGTGGAGAGTGACACTGAATATAAAACATGTTTTCTTTTTCTTTTTTTCAATCTGTTTTTATTGAGTTAGATAAACAAATATCCACCAAATATTTTCATCTTTTATACATTTTTATGGAGGAAAACAACATCATATTTTTGCCTTTTTACTCACAATTAACATTATTTACACATAATACCTCCAATGTAAGTGTTCATTTTCCCCTCAATATTTTCTCCATATATTGTTTTAGCTCCAACCGGTAAAGGCTAATAGAGGAGCAACCCCAAAAAATATGGAAATGATCTGCTTTATTTGCTCAGCAGAGTCTCCAACATCTCGTATCTTGATGTTTTTTCTCTGTGCCGCTGTATTTTCCCATCCGTATTCTCTCCAGGACAAGGAGCAAGTTGTTTCCCACTGTTGCTCATTGATCTCTTCCCGCTCGTCCACTGACAACAAAATATTTGTCTCTTTCTCCCTTTCTCTCTTTTTCTCACACATGCACAAATATACAGACTGGAAAGAGCCTGATTTGTGTCAGGCTCTTTCCTCAGTGCGCCTAAGGCAAAATATGACCCGATCCCGAGTCAGATCTAAACTTAGGAGATTGAGCTGATAAAGTATGCATGTTCCTCTTACCACCCTGACCTGAAGAGCTGCAAACCAGCGAAAAGAACCTCATCAGTTAAGGTTCCAGTGGACGGTTGAAGCCTCCCGTCATCGAAGTGCTTTTTCGGAACCTTTCCCGTAATGCCAAAAATAAAGACGCAGAAGGAAACCTTTAGCCATCAGAGTGAGCAGGACAACCTTCTGCCTTTATGTTAATTGCAGACAACAGTAAGGCCTGTTACTATAAGTAACGATTCATGTAAAGACGGCTGCGATCAGAGCTCTAATCGTAACGCCTGGTTGAGTCCAAATGTTTGAAATTTCAGGAAAGCAAAAACAGCATCTCTCTGTGAAGGGACTCATCCAATGAGAGATCCCACGAGGCGCACGCAAGTTTAAAAATCATAACCACATGAATATTCCTCCGGAAGACAATGCACGTGTTGTGCTTAATTCTGCTGTTGGTTCACCTGCAGCCTGTCTGGCCTCCACACTGATTCCGGCAGCAGCCCACGGTAGCTTGTTTGTTTCTAACACATCAATCATAGTCACCTCCTAATGACTTATTCATTAACTTCTCCAAAACACACATCTCGATGATGAGACTGGAAGGAGCATGTTTCTGGACACACAGTTGCCGAGTCTGCAGTCAGCATTCTGTGGAATTAAAGCCACGATTAATCAATTTTAGCCGAGCTGGAACAGATCCCAGACGCATGATCCTAAGAGCAAAAGACTGAGGAATGTGTGGGCGGAGGGAAGGCAAATTCAAACACTAACGATGCCTTGTGGACCACAAATGCACCGTGATAACAACAGATGGATCGATAGACGCTGTGGAGCAATCCGATGGAAATTTGGCCGGACGTTTGCCTGAAAGGTTCCCTGATGTTTGCACTCCACTTCATACCTAATTATTCTTATTTTCATATTTGTGAGAAGCTCATCGGTAGCTTATCCACTGTTTGCATCACATAGATGAAAGCATCAGTTGCACGGCTAAAATGTAAGCTAAATGTGAAATGCCTGGCACCGTAGGAAGCGCCGCGCCTTGTAATTTTGTTTTCATAGCTCTGCGACGGAGACGCTGTGATCAAGCACGGATTCAAAGCGTTAGCTCCAGGACACAGAGAGCCTTTCCTGAGCTTCCTGCGGGGAAAGGAGGACAACATGTGTCCAGCTGTCGGGCACAGCTGCTGGCCTCTGAAGTGACACCCTGGGTGGGTGCAGCCTGCAAGTGGGTGGCTGCAACACGACTTGTGAGGTGGCCCAATCAGTCGGGCTGTGACAGTGCTGCGACCCCCCGTTAAATATCAACGTGTCCTTGGGTTTGTGTGCCGCTGTTATTAATCTTAAATAATAGAAACATTATGGCTTCTGTATTTTCCTCTTTTGTCGGAATCCATGTCATTTGGTGTGCAATTGCACGCAGCGCCAGTGAAACTGAATGAATACATTTGTCGGAGGCAAAAACAGCTCTATTTGGAGAAGGACGAGTGATTTCAAAGCAGCAATTATTGTCCTTGTTTGTGTGTTTTTCTACACCCGCGGGAGAAATTGGCCAGTTTTCTCATTGATGACCAAGTGGAATGTGTTTTGTTTTTTTTTGTCTGTAGGGACACAATTTTACTTGTTCAAGCTCTCAGCACAGAACCCATTTTGCATGAGCCGCGACAACTTGACTTGTAATACACTCGTCTCTACAAAAACCCTGCCTCTCACTCAACTTCGTTGATGGTTGTCACATATTCTGCGGTACATGTGCTCGGCTTTTCATCTGCGACTTGGAACGGAGTCACAGGTGGAGCGAGCGGGGGCCTCTCTGGTTGAAGAGGCTCTCTGCTGTGCTGTGACACACGGATAATCCAACAAGGAATCAATCATTACATAGTTACTGAGGTAATAGGTGAGCAAATATGTTTCCCGGTGGCTGTCCTTATCATTTCTGGGGCTGCTGGGGCCCCGGGAGACAGTGGAGCCAGATGGAATTGAGGTGTTGTCACCACTGAGTGAACAGGTAATGAATTACTCCAGGACAAATGGGCCGCCACATGAGAGATGAGGAATCCTCCCAGAAAGAGTAGAGACAGAGGGTGAATGTCAGCATCCGCTAACACTCTTTTGCCTCAACTTCATTCCTGTATAGATGGGTTTTTACTTTTCTAAATTGAGTAGGAACCATAGAATGGTAAGGGCGTGTGAATGGCTAGGAGGACCTTCTGAGATGGAGACAATGGCACAAATCTCTTCCAACGTACTGAGGCATAAACCCAATTTCAGATGCAACCAAATATATTCTGACAAAGATTTTGCAGTACTGCTTGACACTGTGTGAGACATGATACTGAACCTTTCCAATTATAGAGTCCAACCTCCCCTCCCTCTTCTTTTTTCCGGCTCCTGTCCTTAAAACCAGCTGATTTGCTATGACATTAGAGTAATGGTATTTCTCTGGTGACAGTCATTGCTGAGGGATATGATTACGCTGTGGTAATTATGATTGTTATTTCCAATCACAGCTGAATGGAGTCGGAGTGTGTTATTTCAGCGGCGCAGACAGCACCAGAGTGACTATCTGCACTAGATGATTCTGATGGGGGCGATTTGAGACACAAGCGTTCTGCTGGCACAAGCACTGACAAATGCATTCTGTATTTCCGCAGGGAGAAGGCAGACAATCTCACATTCTCTGCAGGTGGATCTAGCGGACGCTGAGGCAGCTGGATGACTTCGACAACACTTCAGCGCGGGGAGAGAGCCATGGAGCACAGGGTGGAGTGTGACCGCGACATAAACATTAAGAATTTGAGTCGTATTCTTTGCCTCTGTGGCTAAGATGCATTTATACTACAGGGCATGTTACCATCTTTTAAACATCTAAAAAATATGTTTTAATAATTCTTTAATGCTTCAAAATTGTTGCTAATGTGATACATTTCTGCTCAGATAAATTACAAACAGATTAATTATTAACAAACATACATATTGGGATTAGACCAAGCTATCGCCTGTTGAATTATTGGGCTGAAATTAAACTTAAGTCTAGCAATGAGATTTTAACCTTTTAATTGATGTAGCAAACACATTAGCAGGCACAGAGCAAAATTAGCATTGATTTGGCATCATGTCTCTGGCTACCTGCTGAGTGTAAGTGCAATATTCACTCTCTATTAGCTCTGGTTTTGGTCTCCGCCAACTCCTAAAAAGGAAACATCTGGCCCTTTAGCTGCTAAATGCTAGGTGTTAACTGAGTCTCTCTGTTTGATGCTACTCGGAATTCAATTTAAGATCAACTTTATAACCAGAAAAACATAAATTACTTAGCATGGTGGGGCTAAGAAGGACTGTTTTCGGGTTGTCTTGGCAGTTTTTTGTTAGGCTGTATCCGGAGTGGCCAGACAAAAAAAGTTGGAGTGCTCGATCACTTGCAAAAAGACAGTGCCGCTTGAAACATGTCTTGCTCAAAATGCCATGCCTCGAGGCTTGTATATATTATATATATATATTATTTTACAAATAGATGGTACCAATTATTTTGAGATATTTAAATTGAAATGTCCAAAAAGAAATACGCATAAAACCCTACCTCTTATGTCTAGCAATTATACGACTTTTAAAAGATTGATTTCAGACATTTTAATACAAAATAAAGCCTTATTCTTCGATTAATGAATTCAATGTCTATCAAGACATTTTAAGGAACCTCAGGAATCCTGATCAGTGTTTTGAGCGGTTCAGGTCCGATGTTCAGTTTCCTGTGTTCATTCAGTTTTCCAGTCCAGGGTCCTCGCCATTTCACCGATGATCCGCACACCCTTGCTCAAATAATGCATTATGTATTGGTAATGTTACATACTGCATTCTAAGTATTGGCACAAAATATACCCACGCTCTGTGGCAATGGATCAAAACTGGCTTTCAAGAAGTACTGGCTGTACCCTACTAATGAAAATATAGCGTCCTTTACTTTTTAAGTACACACACACACACACACACACACACACACACACACACACACACACACACACTCACACACACTTGCTTTAAATAGACTTTAAATCTTTCATCCCCCAGAGAGACTCCATGAAGCCACTTGCATAGGCACACTACACAGCAGATGTTGGCGTTACCAATAATGAAAAGAATCAGTCTATCAACCAAATTATAATTTACCACCTCTATCTTTTCAGCATCTGCTGAGCAATAAATATAAATTGCTTAAATTTGCTAAGCATGTTAATGCAACTCCCCATCTGTACTAGTATACCTTTATGCTTTCCTGACGTTTATATGGCCGCAGTGTGTGAAAGCCAGGCAGATGCAAGACTTACACTCAGCAAATAAAGCACACTTTACTTAGAAATATCATATATTTCAGCAGAAACGCTTAATACATGAGCACACATTGCATTAGATTGCACCAAAAATACATGCCGTCCTCCGCGTTTGATTCAGAAGCTGGTGCTGCTGTCTGTGCAGTGGCGAGGCGGAGAGCAGTGTAGCACAACGCAGCTCTCGGTTTGTGTAATGAAGATAAATTAAGACGTTTTGTTCGTGGATAGTGCTGCGTTTTCTCCAACGCTGAGGATTGCCATCTCCTTAGCCTTTTCTTGGGAAATTAGGATTCAGTCAGCTGCAACATCACACACCACCTTGCAAAACCACAGATGTCAGATATTTGCGTCGTTAGAAGTGTGAAAGTGTTCATTCCCACTCTGACAGAGGAAGAGACAGACTTGAGTGAAGGAAGATTATGTAAAGAACAGGTTCTGCCAAGCGCTATGATGGATCAGACAGGTGTTCCAGGCACGCTGTTGATTCCTATCAGACACAGCTACGGTAGCTCACAGGACTGGCTGCTGTCAGAACAGTTAATTTGGATGTACTTTCATCTTAATTATAGAGGAGAACAATATAAACCCGTATACAGTACCACTCGTGGATCTGCACGGATAATACACAATACAAGTCCACCATACAGCCAGCTTCACAAGAGAAAGAAGAAGACGTCTTTTCTAGCGTGCCCACATAAAATTGAAATAATGGGTTGTGTTAGGGTCAAGGAGGCTATTTATTTCTCATAGTTCCCTCCATTCTGCCAGCAGCTGGCAGATTTCACCCGCCAATGTTATAAAGTTTGGCAAACAGCTCGGAAAGTCCTGCATTATTCCTGTGCGACTCATCATGTCAACACTTGACATGAGTTGTCAGGCCCTAATTTCTAAAAATGCTCTCTAATTATACAGTATGTGACTGCTGTGTTCTCACCAACACCAACGTGTTGTCACTTTCTGCAGGGACACCTTTTATTGAGCATCAACGGTCGACAAAACTGGAACAGTAGAAGTTGAAGCTTTACTTTTTCACTATCCTCCTTAACTGTAATTATGTTTCACATGAAAATGATGTGTTACAGGTTAGAGTGTCTGGAGTTCAAGAGAAGAAAAAAACAACTATATCAGACAATGGTAAGGAATAAAATATAGTGTATAGTCAACGTGGGCGCTAAATGTGTCCTTTACCCCTTCTACCATTGTGTGTTTACCATATAGCCTGTTAAACATGTTTAAAGGGCTTGTGTTGCTACAACATCTAACTGCAAATGAGTTGCGGCGGCATGGTGTATACGGACCATTCAGATTTAGTTCATTATGATAACTGCTCCTCTTTTGTTCCTAATATTTCATGCCCTTAGATATTAGTGTCACATTGACAGTCTGCAGTGTTCTCCAGACAATACCACCGTTGGTGTGTTCTCACAGGCAGTGGAAGTGTGAGCAGGCTTGCCATCGTGTTCCTGTTGCCCGGTAAACAAATGCATTAATGGTGCTTTTAACATGTGGCTTTAGGGGGCATGTTTATAGTTTATCTTCAATTTAATTACTCCCTCCTTATCTTATTTCCACCTTAGATAGGTCGAGCAGCAAGATGGATCAGCTGCAGAAAACCCACTCTCCTTAAATGTGCAAAGACCGTTGTTTTCTTCCACTTTGTTAAGCTTCACATCCATCACAAACAGTGTTGGATTCAGAACAAGCTGTTTTCATGATTGAGGTTTATTATCAGTATTCTGACTGTGATTTCTGCTTATATTTCCCATCATTTTTGCACATGTAAGACAACGTTAGACTTCCTCTGCTGAATGGATGCAACTGCATTAGAGATAGAGATTACACAGTATATCCACTGTGTTGAAACAATAACACTGACTGAACAGTTTACTGCCACATAGTCTTAAAGTGCAAGACAAATTGAATACACCATATCCTTTGAATCTAAAACATTATTCAGCACTTGGAGGCAGAGCCTAAAACTACTAAGCTTGAGGTAGCAGACATGAGAAACGATATTCCTGTCCTCTGAAATATATTTCACCGGGCATACTGTAAGCACAGCTCTCCAAGCGGTGTCAATGCCAAGAAGCAAAGCTGTAAAAATGACCCTGAAGATGCGGCTTTAAAAAACGATGGCATCTAAGAGCTGATAAGAGCTACAAGCATTGGAATGGATCAATCGTGCAATAGGAAGAGCACTCAGTCATGGGTACTGTTTAATTAATGATGGGGGGTTGAGATAGGCTGTTCGCTCCATATTGTCAGTCAGATACTCACAGCAGAGGGTGGCAATATGAGCTATGTAACTGATACATGAAACAGAAGGAACTAATCCATACTCTCCAGTCTAGTACCATTAATGTTGTGTTAAGAGGGCTGCTGCATGACACACAGGCACTTTTTAAAATTTCCTCTGAATGCAGAAGACCCGTAATTAATAAATACATATTAATAATAAACTACGGAAAGAGTTTTTTTCTTGTGCTGCTTTGGGTTGTGAGAAAAACAATCACACTCACTGCACTGATCATGTACCTTGTTATCTTGTCCGCCGTTGTTTAATTTCATTGGCAAAAAATATTCTCAGCCCGACATAGCTCTATTGTAACATGAATTCACTGAACAAACAACTAATTCAACAGATGGAAATATTTAAAAAAAATACTTTATCGCTCTCATGTTATCTATTTCGTTTAGATTCTGTTTTTGTGCATGTTGACATCATCAGAAACTGGTGCTTCACCTGTTTATTGCTCATTGTGCCTCCATTAAATGAAGATAGGATTGAATAAGAGTATAGCGCCTCCTGGGATAACTGTTTGAAAACAAACAAATCATTCAATATAGGCTACAAATGGAAGTGGAAGAAAAACCGATAAACAAAAGTGCGTCCCATCAAAAAACTGAAAATCTGATTTTGAAGATCAATGATGTTGCAAATTGGCCCATTGATTGGTGAAGCTTGATGCGTGGATCTACAGCCAATTGTGACCATCAATGGACACTTGTCCTGTCAAATCCTTGGGCAAGGCATTAAACCCCCTGCCTGTCCTCAGACTATTTGAAGAATTCAGTTTGTTGTGATCAGCTTAATTGTGAAGATAATTCGACAGGAAACCAAGACGTGATGACAGAAGAGAGGTCACACAATGCTCAGTGCCCTCCAGTGGTCACAGTATGTAACTACCTCTAAATCTATTTGGAGTGCTTTATTTCGAACGACTTCATGGTTACCATTTACATATTTTTTTACTGAAAGTATCATACAGCAGGGACGTGCAGACAGGGGAGGCAGAGCCTCACCTGTCATCATGACAAGTAAAAAACAAATAATGCTAAAATAAAATAAATATTAATATTTCTCTACTGATCTGTGCTATAAATGTAATTTCTGTAGGATTCCAATCATTTCAAGCATTTTTACAATCAAAATCGCTGAATTAGCACATGTCCTGTTCAGAGGAGACATGTGAGGTGAGGCAGGACGAGCTGTGCCTTTTGCTTTCTCATTGTTTGTCACCACTGTAATATTTGTAGACACTTTTATTATATGTCCTTTCTTTACATATAACAGGTACTGTATTTCACGTATGTGTAGAACATATTTAGTGTCGCTGATCTGACATTAAACCGCAGCGAAAAAGCAGAGGGGAGGCAAACACTACCTCTGACTCACTGAAGGGGGCGAGCGAGAGCCCACGGGTCGGGTTCATGCTTGTTCTGTCGTTGCTCTTCTTCTGCACTTTTCTTCTTCTTATATTTTGCTTCGAACACAAAAATGTAAGATTCTATATCCAAGCTTAAAAATGTTTCAAGAAACAAGGAAATATGAATAAATCAACAGCAATTCAACGTCGGACAGGTAAAGTAACATTTATGTGTTTGTTGTTCTCTTTATACATCCGTGGTTGTTACGCAGATTATCGCGGAATCTCACGATGTTCGCGGGTGGTGCCCGCGAGCGCTCCGCTTCTGAAACGCTCCCGGTCGGTGGGGCAGGTCGGTGGGGCACACGCTCCCGGTGGAATCCTTACCTATGTGTGTGTAACGTTAAATAATGCTGATATGAAAAACAACCAGTAGTCAATGTGCAAGCTGCCTATTAAATGGTGATTTAAGCTACTCTATTGGGTTCATATATTTGTAAATCTGATTTATGTAGTGTCAGTGCCGGTGAAGAGTAAGGAGTGAGGAATCACCCGGTAGTCAATGGCAGTATGAAAGAAGCAATAAAAGGTGTTTTGAGAAAGTGTCGGTCACCGCAACAACAAGCGTTCATTGAGTTTACTGCAGCAGGATGCGAGATTAGCCGTGGACAACGTAGAGGTGCACGTTCTTTCACTCACGCAGAAACGCACGCATGCACACGGGAGCGATGGCATGGTGGAGATTTATTTTCATTTTACCAATCAGGCCAGCATCACCGCAGCTATTGTATCATACTATGACTTCTGGTCAATACTATACAAATACAGTAACCAAACTGACACAATCAGAAGCTACTAACAGAAAGATGATGGCATGTTAACATCTATAGCGTCGCCTTCTTTCGTTATAATGTAAATAGTGTCATATCGTTAATAATGTACACTATTCATTCTAAAACATCAGCCAAGCTAGCAAGTGAAAAGCTTGAATCCAGGCAATTAGCCTAACTACCATGCTATCAGAAAAAAACCCACAAGTTGTACACTGTGTGTTAATTAAATGTAGTTTATGCTACAGATGAGATGATAATCCTTTCCCTCCTTTGGTCATAGTGATTACTGTACTCTAAAAGCATCAAGACCAGATATAGATAGACATAAGTCAAAGGGCACTTTGAGAGAGCAGACCTCAGTCAAGGCCAATCAGCTCTAAAATGTAATTGGTTTTCCTCCCCATAGACTGTAAAGTCACGAAAATACATCTTGTCGGGGTTGAAGTTATGCTTTTGTGTCCTGATAGCCAGTGCATGGCCCAATCGATCTGAGCAGCTACGGACGTGGGTTCAGTGAGCAAGACGACACGGACGGATCTAAAACTACAATGGCGGCTCCTGAAGAGGTTAAGCGTCGTTCCCTTTCAAATATTTCACGACACACAGCTAACGTTACGTACTGTTACCGCTGGAGGTTGGCACTCTACAACGTGAGACCAAATAGCGTCGTACATTTTCCGAAACACAAAATAATGTTTTAAAAATCGACAAAGATGTGTGCTAGCTAAACAGGGTGTATAAGCTAACGTTAGCGTTAACTTATAAGGTAACGTTTAGTTGACGTTAGGGGAACAGTTTTGTTCCGTAAATAATTATAAAAAAAAGCTTGATAGAAATCGGGTAAATCTACAGAAGAAGCAGCTCTGCAGATGAGTTTAGCTGTGCACGTCTTCCATTTAGCTAACCTAATTGGTTTCATTGTCAAATTAGCCAAAATCAGCCTTAATATCTGCACCTGTTTGGAGATGTAGCCACTCTGTGCACAAGACTCAGGTAACACTAACGTTATCTGCTTGTGTTTTTGTTTTTTTTACCCCTTTTATTAAACTTCACCATTTTTCATTTACAAACAACAGCCATCAACAAACAAAAAGCAGCTTTTGGATAAACCCTGAACGTTACGCAGTGGCTGAGACTGATGCGATGCCACTCCTCATAACTAACTGAGGGCCACCTTTTTTTTTTTTCCCGCCTCAGCACCAGTGAGACGGGATGCTGCGCTGCAGAGAGAGCCTCAGCCGGCTGCAGCGGTGGAGGCTGACAGAGAGGAGACCAGACCAAAGCTCCGTCCGCCACAACGCACAGCGCCGGCACAAAGCTCCCTGAAGTGGAAGGAAAAAAAAGGGTTTGTTTTCGTTCGAGGAGGAGAAAAGAGCTGGACACCGAGAGAAAACAGTGTCACATTTCCTGCTATTTTGTTTTTTTTGCTCGAGGATGTACTGTTTACGCTGGCTAACCGGATAGAGCGACACAGACGAGGACCCGGACTTGGCGTTCCTAATAGCGCTGCCATTCCTCCGTTTGGGTCGGGAGGGAGAGGGAGAGACACCGCGGACGGGATCACCCGGGAGAGAACGGGCAGAAGAGAGGCGAGGGACGACTTTATTATCTCCGTGAGTAAAAGTGTTTCACTTTCGTGCATCCAATTGTTCCTGCTCGCGGTGGTAACGTAGCTACACACGCAGCTTTGTGAGTGAACGCAGGTTGTTCAAAGAGAGACAAGTTCCGCCGACGATGCTGGTGATTATAATCGTAATAATGCCACGTGAACGGGGCCGAATAGTTTTGAATGGTGCCGTTGAGGCGGATAATCAGACTAAGTTATTGTGCTTTTTGACTGACAGCCTGCTGCTCATCAGTCTGGCTTATTTCCACCCATGTTCAATAACTTCTCCCTTTTTCACAAAGAGTGCTCGGCGTCTAATTAAGCAGGTGAGCAATGGATGGAGCTGCTGAGCTGATTCATTTTGCATTGAGAAAACAAGGTTTTGAGGTCAAATTAAAGGTGTCCTAGACTAAACCACCAGCAGCCTTCGACAGAGACAGACTGTATTGACAGTGAAGTGGTTGGTTGAGATCCAGCTGCCTTTCGATAGGAGCTGAAAGGGATCCATGGACATATTTTGTGAAAGAAAAGAGCTCTTCTGCAAGGTGCGGAGGCAGCTCCTCTTTATTTTTCGGGGGGAGTGCGTCCTTAGGTTAGCAGAGCGGGAGGCTTCTAACACACCACTTACCACACAAGTAGACCCACCGGAATTATCTGATCAGAGATAAGCAAATGTGCCCACAAACTCTTAATTTTGCGGCTTCGCTGCAGATGAATGTTTAGGATAAGGCTATCGTCTGACTGTGCTGGTGACAGCCGGGTGGTGCATTGAGGCTGGGGGGGGGGGGGGGGCCTCACAGACTCTACTTTGATCTTATTGATTTGGCTTTTTGCTGCTGTTTGGATGATGCACAGAGAGCAAAGGGTATTATTGAGGCATTATTTAATCAGGCGGATTACTTCCAATTTTTTTTTTCTTGGAAGTTTGTGTGACTTTCTTTTCAATGACAGCAATTAGCCAAGCGTCTGCCAGAGGGAAATACAAGCTTTTAAAAAGTGTGTCTGCTGTCAGTAAATCCCCCTGCTGCTCTGGCGTCTCTGCATTTTTAATGCAGGTCCATTCAGAGACTCCCAGAAACAACATCATACTATTTTAAGGCCAGTCTCTTAATTGAAAGTCACTAAGTATGTCACTACAATATTCAAGACTCCTGAAGATTAAAACCACTAACCTTTGGACCAGTTTCCGCTTCTAAAAATACGGAAGCTAATTGGCGCCATGCTCCAGCCACTCCAGAATCTGACACAAATTATGCTCAAGTATAGTTGGAAGCACAGCTGATTGAAACATCACAGATGTAAACAGCATCAGAGAACACGACAGATGTGCAATTCCAACATGAGGCTGAAATTTGACAAGAAATATATATTTTTTTTGAGGTTTTCTTTTTGCTATTCCATAAATCGTGATGCCCTGACCCCCAGGTTGAGTTACACAGTGTGTGTGTGTGTGTGTGTGTGTGTGTGTGTGTGTGTGTGTGTGTCAGTGAGAGTGGGCTATACACGGAGAAATGTAGCCGACTCTGTCTTTTTTTGCTTCAAGCACAATTTCCTCCACATCCTTTGAAGCATTGTGAGTAGAGCACATCCATCCTCACCTGTGATGTCACACATACCTACTGTAGTTGTACCAGATCGTTTGCAACATGGACGCAATCAATATTAAATTTTGCTACGATGTAAAGAAATTCTAGCCGAATCAGCAGAATCATCTGGCTTCTTGTTTTCTTCCAAACACTGATCTCTTGACTTTTTTTTTTTTTCATTTTTTTTTTTCTTTCTTTTTTTTTTTGACTGACACCTTTACAGACAGTATGTTTCCATGCCAAAAAATGCTAAATGTCAGATCAAATTCACAGCAACATCTACATCTTTGAATCGTACGACTGTAAATCAGTGTTAAGAGCGTTGCAACCTGCGTGACAGTCTAACGCTGCCTTTGGTTTCCTGTTAGCGGTGTACGGTACGGCGTCCATTAAGGCTTAATGACGGGAGTCTAACTTGAAGGCATGCTTGTGATTTTAAAATGGGCTGTAATTTGCCATAATGTTAGTCTAAGATTTATATTTCAGGAGACCTAATGCGCTTAAACGTTTTTTCATATCAGCCCACTCCACCGCTTAGTTTAATTTCCTGAGATCATGCGGAAAAAAGAGGTTCATCCCGCCGAGAGACGTATAGTTAAAGTTGCCGGACACGGTCCTGATCAGAGGGAGCTTCACCTGCACATCAGGGGAATCGATGGAGGGAATGAACAGCTGTGGCACCAACCACAGTTTACCCCTATCCTTATCAGATGTAAATCAGTTATTTATTAACACATGCTTTTAAATGTTTGTGTATCCACTCAGGGGAGGAAGGTGGGAGATGAAATGCAAACCGGTAGATTGGCTAACCTTGATGGGAATTGAGTACGTCTTGAAGTTACAGCCGTCCCATCTTCTTAAATGAAACCGTTATTGACACGGTCCAACAGACTTGGATTTAAGGTACGGCTAATTGAAAATGACAACTCCGGTGAAGGCGAGCCTTTCGAGACCCTCGGGACACTCGAGGAAAAAAAGAATGCATACCAGCAGTGACAAGAAAGAGGCCAGGGATAGAAACTGTCTTACCAAGACAATGGCACCCAAGGGAGTGCTATTTTCACTGACAAATCGGAGACTAATAAGGGGGAAATGGACAAAATGTCTCGCAGATCACACTTTGTGCTGAACACGTCCCGGCTGTCTGATTTCCGCAGACATAGTCATAGTCAGTGATATGGTATCATACAGCACAGGGCGTGTGAAGAGCACACTGTGTTTACGCCTCTATGGTGACACAACAATAGGAAGTGTTGGGAAATTGCTGGACATCCTGATTTCTTTAAACATCATGTTTTTGTTCGGCCCCCCGCTGTGTCCAGAGAAGGCAAGGCTGTAATTTTGCTCAGTGACTAAGAGTGGGCATCTTCCCCCGAGGAGATTTCAGATGACATGCATTTGTTAGATTATTCTTTTTTTTAAAGGAATGTGGGTTACTGTATCTTGACGGTGGCCAACCCGTCCTTGGCTGCCTTGCCATGCAGCACTCTGTTTTGTAGCAGAGGCCCCCGCTGGTCTCACAGAGCCTGGAAGACAAACGTCCCTCAGGACCCGTCTGACAACTTCATTTATATAATTGCTCGGAAGCATCTGCGTAAGAAAGACCCGACTTTCCGCACCCTCCTCCACTTGTCACAGTTATGAATGACTCGGATTTGACGTCCAATGAGTCAAGCAGACAATCTGAAGTCACGCCGACGTTGTCATACTGAAGCGTGTGTGAACTCCGAAAGAAGCGCCGTTAATTTGATTAGACTGTTGCATCCTTCAACAAAGTTTCACTCCCTTCAGCTTTCATTTCGGGTTAGTGCTCTGATCTGGTGATGCAGCCAGCAGATTGGACAATAAATCCCTGCACCGGGACAGATGAGTGTACGCGTCGAGCAGTAATCTAATAGAGAGGCAAAGCCCCTCACCTTCCGGTGGACGGCTACGGGACCTTTCTGAGGAAAAACATATACGGCAGTAGAAATGTCCTGTTTGAATTGGTCTTGCTGGTTCTTTGGCTTCCCCGACTGATAAACAGAGACGCTGGATAGAACACATTTGGTGAGATCACGTTACTCTTTGTGCGCGGAACCTAGCTAAGTTAGCTTGCTAGCTAGCTAGCCAAGGTGACGGCTGTGTTTGGTGATGAACATTGTGCAAGACGAGAGATGTAGTTCACCGAGCGGTTTCACACCAAACTACGACAAACTGCTGTATAATCATCTTTTAAATTGACAAAACAACCCATGTGTGATTCATGACATCATTCAAACGGGATCAAAAATATCTATAGCTTATATCTTTTGTATATATGTACAAAAATATATCGTCTTTCACCACTGAATACTGTACTTTTTTTTTTTTTTTTTTTTTTTTTTTTTTTTTGGAAAAAGGTCCCATGAGGGGCTTGGCCTCTCTATTGAGATGTGACGGCACCAACATGTGGCCCTTCTCTTCCTTGACTACATCCCCTTAGGTAGTCAGCAGCTGATCTAAATGGCTGCAATGTCTTGTTTTGCTTAGCTACTGTCCCACAGCCTCGGGTCGGTTAATTATGCAGTCTCTTCATCTGTTTGTCTTTGTGGCGTCCTCATTGTGTTAACTTTGAGCAGAAACCTGCAGGCTTGCTGGGCACCAGCTTAAACCGCTGGTGGTGGACATGTTAAAGGTTATTAATTACTAGCATGGAGGGGGGGCAGTGTTGTTTTGAGTGGTATTTGAAAAGCACACACACTCACACACACACACCGCCCTCATTTGTTAATAAATGGCCGTTATTGCGACAGCATAGCACAATCCGTACAGTAGCACCGTTTACACAAAAGCATTCGTACTTCAGGCCCATCGCTCGTGAGTTGAAATAGGTGGTGGAGGATTTGATGTGTCTTTGGGAAGTAGTTTGTCAGCAAAGTGAACACCAAGTATTCGAGGAGATGGTACGGAGAGAGTAGTGATGATGGTGGTGGTGGGGAATAGCCCGGGGATGGAGTGTTTTTCAGGAGGCAGCTCCTGATTTTATGTGACAGTAAAGGGCCTTATCTTCCAGGGCCACGATGAAGCACAACACTCTTTGATTTTTTATCTTCCCAAACGTCTAGCAATCTCATGCTCGAGACAGATTAGTGAGATGAAGGTGTAAAAAAAGAAGGAAAAAAAAAAAAACCACACACGAGGCTATGTGGTTTCAGAGGAGTCATACGGAGGGTCTAAGGCTATATCTGCATCACGCTGATAGTACAAAATGAAAGATTAGCTGAAATTACTGACGTACTTTTGACCTTCAGGTTCGAGCAAGTCCAAAAATATGATTCGCCTTTTGGCACGATTTTGATTATTTTTGCGTAAGTCAACAAGTCGATGTGTGGCAAGCAGTAAATGGGAGAACAGGCAGACAAGATGCAAGGTCCATGCATGTCTGGAGTTGAACCTAAGCTCTGAGCTGTCGGTCTGTTCGATAATCAGTTCAGAGTATTTTTCTGTGGCAAAGCACGAGAGAGCACCTGACTCAGGTACATTTATTTCTGTTTCTCATCACGTCAGACAGCGCATTGATCCCCTGAAGAATGATTCGAGGGGAGTTTTTTTTTTTTTCCTTCCCGCACTTAAAATTCATTGGAGCCCAAACCTTTCTTAACAAGTCTTTCTCCATTTCTGCGGCGTCTTAATAAGTCAGACCTCCAAAGACACAGAGTGTAACTCTGGGCCAGCGTACGCTGCGTCGACAGAAACCAAAGGCTGCAGAGATCAATGGAATATCATGTAATATTTGTCATTACACCTGATTATGTATAATCACCTCTTTACGTTCTGATCTTTAACCCTAATGAAAGCGTCTCCGGGCTGGTTAACAACCCTCTTTGCCTGCTCATTAATGTGACATTGCTTTTCAGCAGCTTCTTGTAAAAGCCTAAAACAATGCTTCACCCTCACAGATTATGTTTTCAATAATTAATTGGATCTCAAAACCCTGTGTTGTATGCATTATTCATTTGTTTTTATTTGGATTTTCATTTTCACCTTCCGTAACACTGTTTTTGTTGTGTGCGCTATACGTACGATTTTGTTTGTCAGCCTGTGACAGACTGTAAAAATGCTAAAACGTTTTTTTTTTTTAATTTTTTTACCATATAGAATGTAATCAGATGGGTTTTTTTCTCCAGTCAAGACCTTCCTATTGTCAGAACTCACGGTGAAGATGCAACCCAGTGTGAATTTTTGGCGTGCTGCACATTAACAGGAGGAGGAGTGTTTTTCGGGTCACCTTTCCTCCGGTACAGTAAGTCATGCATCCCGCAGGCTCCTGATGAGTTGCCACTGAGCGTTCCACTCCCGTGCTTCCTTTCTCCCGAGAGAAGGAATGTGTGCGGTGGTATCTGTCAGGACACAACTAACTGGGCTGCTTGTGCTCGTGCAGCACCTCCCCGTCTCATCGCCTCGCGACACACTATTTATTCTACCTAAGCGACGGAGACGCCGAATCATTTCCTCAACGTCGCTCTGTGACGCTATGACATGACTGCAATCATCCCAATGGATAATGATTGATGTTTAGTGGGTTTCATGCGTTTCAACAGTGAATTTCTAATGAAAATCTTGATCCGATACATTAGCTGTACCACACTTAATGTGAGCCGGCAATATTAACCAATTCATATTCTACAGGATTACATTATATAGAAGGCATGCTTTTACAAACGCAGGACTTAAAACTGGTAAAACGTCCTCCAGATATCCGGATGATGTGACGCTTCATTAGGCGTTGCGATAAGACAGAAGCTCTGCTGCATTCCACAGGAAATAAAAGCACTGAATGCTGCTCTGTGAAGCTTTTATTCCAAACTGTTGTGTGGGGAGCGTTTGGTTTTACACAGTTTCTTTATCTTGCCGTGGGTGGCATCACAGCCGCAGTGATCCCAGATTTTTAGATTATTGTTCCTAATTTCACGGTAGCTCTGCTTTTATCTCAATATGCGTAGTCATGTGTCCGCGGTGGACGTTTTAATTCACGAGTCAAAGTTCAACCTTCCCTGTAATGTCATTCCAAATGATTAGCTCTTAATAAAACAGTAAGATAAGCAGCCCGTGAGCAACGGGTGAGAGGCTACTGAATTGTCTCATTTCCCAGCAGCCCCATAGATCAATAAATGTAATAGTTAACATAATGGGAGATTAACGGGAGATGTGACAGCAATACTGCTAGCAGACATGTAAATTGAAATGGAGAAATGCAGCCTTACACTATCAAAGTAACAGAAACCATTAAGGCCACAGCTTAAATAACATCTCTGAAGAATCCAGCTTTGAAATGATTCCACTGACTCGCTGAATTCTCTTCTGAGAAGCTTTCAATTGGTCAACAACTGGAGGTTTGTAATTAATCAGCTACTTAAAACATCTGCTGCACAGACGAGTATGGTGGTCCGGAACAGACGCATATGTATCCGCTGGATCTAGTTGATTTAATTAAGAACATTTGAGGAGTGGTCTCACACGGTTTAAGGACCCTTCTCTCTTTTTTTTTTGCAAGTCTTATATGTTGGGTCATAACATTTTTATGAAAATATGGAAAGAATGTAAAGGAAACTGTCCAAATGCCCTTTGATGTGACTTTCCCATAACAGTAATGTACTGTGAACTACTTTATATAGTCATAGGAACATTTTGAGCAGAAATCCGTTGTGTTTTCACATGTTGGGACTTTTCTGGTAATGATGTCACATTTTCAACTAACCTTTATTTATTATATAATGTGTAGGCCGAATATATTGTTTTTATTTGGTTTATGAAGCTTGTGAAGTTATTGCTGAAATTCATCCTTTTTGGCCGCTCCAGGCACCGTAACCGCATGGATACTCATCAGAACCCAAATGGCGGCTGGCTCTGGCCTCACCTCACTCTACGGCAGCGGCTTTCACGAACCTGGAAGTAGTGAAAACTATGAGCTCTGATCAGACAACAACTCTCAGCAGAGCGAGTCAACCCCAACTCTGGGATAAACGATGGCTGTAATTCTCTCTTCTTTTTTTTTTTTTTTTACCACTTTCCCGATTGGACAAGTGAGTCGTGAGATTTACTAGCGGCTTCGGTGAGGACTGGGGGCGCCCACAGAAGAAGGCATTTTACTTGCCCCGGGCAATCGGGCAATCCTCATAGTTGAGCCCTGGAGAATAAGGCTGGACAGTCCAGATTTAAGAGTCGTGAGAGTCGGCCGCATTACCGTTAAAGGTGCCCCGTGGAGTTGTCTTGTAAACAAAAAGTTATCTTTACGTTCAGTGTGTCTGTATCCTTGAGGTCTAACAAACATGCCAAGTCCACGTCCTTCCTCATGAAACACCTTAACACCGTCTTCATTTGAACCAGGCATGAGGAAAATACAGGCACAACTACAAACATTGCAACGCAGTCACAGGAACTAAGGCTCAGTCAGCGCACTACGCTTCTGCAACATATTCTAGGTATAAAGAGAGGAATCGTACACTAGAGTCAGGTTTGCTTTGATGCTTTCTATTTCTGTTGTTGGGTTTAAGTTCCAGTTAAGATCCTTAAATGTTGATTTTATTAATTCACACGCAAACTATATGCTTTGGCTGCGTACGATACGGTTTTAATAGGTGATTTAAAGTGAGCTGTTGCGTTGTAAATACAGCCCGAAGAAGAGTTAAATTCAAGCCATGTTGATTATGTTGTCTTTTTCATCTAATGTAATCGCCCTAATGTTTTGGTCGAATGCATTTTGTAATCTTAGGCGAGGCAAGTTTATTTAGCACAGTTCAGCAACAAGGCAATTCAAAGTGCTTTACATAAAACATTAAAAGCATTGAGACAAAGTGCAAAAGAAAGACACCACAAAAGGACATTCAAATACAATTATAAATCAGTCATTAAAGAGCGAAGAGAACAGAAAATGAAAACAAGCTAAAATGGATTAAGACAGGTATCGCATGCAGGAATAGAAGCTACAGTGCAGCGTGAGAAATAGATAATCATTTGATTTAATCAAAGGCAGCAGCGAAACAGAACAGTCATTCGCCTTGATTTAAATGAACTGTGAGTTGCAGCTAATCTGCAGTTTTCTGGGTGTTTTCGGTCCCGATATATGGTGCATAGAAAGTGAACGCTGCTTCTCTGTTTAGTTCTGACTCTGGGGACAGAAAGCAGACCTGAGAGGTGAGAATGGAGAATATCACAAATGTATTTTGGCCCAAAAGCATGCTTTGAAAATAGTATAAACCAAGAACTTTATGAGCCAACAGCAGTATTTTAAAAGCACTTCTTTGACAGACAGCAAGCCGGTGGAAAGACCTCAACTGGAGGGATTTTTTTGGAGTTTTCTTGGTCTTAGTGAAGAATCAGGCAGCAGCGTTCTGAATCAGCTGCAGTTGTCGAATCGATTTTTTAGGGAGAGCTGTAAAGACACAGTTACAGTGGCTCAGTCTACTAACATACATGCGTGGACTAAGTCCTTTAGTCGGCCGACTTTGTAATTCTCTTAATGTGGCTGTTGAGGTTAGGATAAAGATTTGTATTTGCTTTAATCATTTTCATTGGTGCATCATAATCACATTAACCGAAAGAAATACCAGTAATTTGTTCATTACAGTTAATGATCATGGATTTTTTTTAAATAATGTAAAATGAAAATTCACAATTCAGTTGCTAATGTCAACCAGGAAGTCGCCTCAAACAAATCAACAAACTACTACTATGGAAACAGCTTATTGCGATCATGTCAAATAATCACGATAAGCGTTTATTTTAACCAATTTTATTTTATTTTTTCCTTTGTTTCTCATGCAGATTACCATCAAATTTACATTTTTATATTTAATAGATGAATACAAAGTTCTTGAAGGGGCAGCTTCGCTATTTACAAACGACCCCGAATGAACTCTGTATGCGGACAACTTGATTATTATAACCGCATTTGTATAGTAATGATTCTCAAGGGTTAGGGTTCATGCCACTGTGGATCATTACATCATCGCCACAGATGCACCATGGGACATTACAACATAATACTGCGGATGAGCGCGT
>NW_027176262.1:19739938-19954510 GCF_023349555.1 Cebidichthys violaceus
TACAATAAATACTTACATCTTAAAATGATCTGACCCCCTCCTGTTGAAGTCATTGATCGCTTGCTCTGGCAAGACCTTTTTTTTTATATTGAACCGTTTCTTCTTAATTTCAGTGACGGTACGACTCTCAGGTGACACGTCATCCTTTGGCTTCAGAAGGTCCCTTAATCCTGCTGCTGACGCTGTTAAAAGTGAAAGACATTCCTTTTATTGATCTCCAAAAGCAGGACTTTAATGTAGGACATATGGGGCAGGACGTACCGGTCTTATTGGGCCATTAATTATGCAATTGTCTTGAACGCACGGACATTTATCACTGGCATTAATCTTTAATTAAGTGTTAAAAAAAATTAAGATATGAATATGAAAGTGTTCTTGCATGAGCTTCAATGAACCTAAGGCTCTTTATATCATGTGTAGACAACTTGTATTGTCTGGTTTCTATGTCTGCTGGTGCCTTTACTATTCAGGTTTGACTAAACATGGTCCTTAAGTGAAAGAATCAACACGCGGTCAGTCGATTAGACAACAAGCACGCACCAAGGAAGGACTTTTTCTCCAGGTGGTAACACAATTACTGACCAGTCTGTCAAATTCTAAACTCAATTTGAATTTCAAATCTCTACAATATGCAGAGCAGGCCCTGATACTCAGTGGGCATGTTGTTACCTAGTGCTTGCTTTTAAGAAGGAAAACGCTCCTAACAAACATGGTGTGGGTTGGGTGTACCAGCATGACTCAGCCACACTCAGCTCCAAAGAAACTTTTCATCCAAGACGTATTGATCGCTTTCACAACTTCGTTTTTTTTTTAAGTACAGATAAAGCCTCGATCCACTCACTTACTGGCTTATTTAAATATCACATATCCTATCAATAGCATTATAATGTAAAAAAAAAAAAAAAATATGCTGGTGGAAAAATGTGAATCGATGTTAAACTGACTGTGTTGAAACAAATCTGTCCAAGTGTCCAAGGTGTGCTGTTTCTCACTGGTATCAATTTCTCTGGACAGTTGCTGCTGCCTGCTGCTTTGATGCTTGCATGCTTTAAATCATCGTCTTGTGAAGGGCACTTTTGGGTCATGGATTTGTCTCTGTAACCTCAAGCGTTCATAAATGTGAGCATTTATATTTGCACTTACTGTACATAAAAAGAAAGAAAGGTTCATCCCTGTGTTTGGCTTCACGAGCCACGGTGAAGCAGCTGGATGCATCATTTGAATGCCACTCTTCAACCTTTAAATGCTCCATGGTGGTGTGCTCAACCGTCTCTACCTCAGGTCTGTGTAATCCCCTCGGTGGCCTCTGCAGGGAATCCAACGCTGAAATGACTTGACATCCTCGTTATTTCAAGAAAATAGTAGAGTGCATTGTTTGGGAGAGAGGGGCGAGTGGGAAAAAAACGCTGAGAGGGTGCATCAGTGAGAATAAATCACATGGTCGTTTTGGCCAAATAGTTATAATAGTTGTTGTAGATGGAAGAGAAGACGAGACATTCACACAGACATTAAAAGTGGCATTTTAAAATGTCTTTGATTATACAGCGCTATTAGCAACAAACAGAGTTATAAGCACTCATACATATTCCTAATGCTTTATAACAGTAAGCGTTATATACATTATGAAGCATTTTGTTATTATTCATGAGGGCAAATATAATACTTCATAATTGGTCACTCAGACATTTTTTTGCATGGATCATAGTATTATTCTATCATATAGATTTAATATATATATATATATTTATATACATATTTTTTCACTTTGCTTAAAGCAAACCACTTAGAATGACTTATAGTCACATTATCATGCATTATAACAGTAATTATAATGTAGTACAATTACAGTTACAGGAATTATAATACATTGCAAAAAAAAGTGACCAGCAACTAAAAGTTTGATCATTATAAGTCATTATATAATGCTTTATTAAGTGTTATGATTATTGTTATAAAGCATTATGAACATGTTTGAGTGCTTATAGCCAGACCTATACGGTTCAATAGGCAGACTATAACATATTATAGGTGGGTTTATACAATAAAGTGCTCGAGATTTATTTTATTTGTTTGTGACAGAATAAGTGTTCCCTTCCCATAATCCTCAGCAGCTGCAGAGATGATGAACACTTCCGTAGCTTCCTCCTCTCTCAGTCCAGAACAATTCCTTCCTTCCTTCCCTGCATCAATTCCTGAAAACAATTATGGGTTTTAACAACCTCACAAAGCGCTGCGTGATGATTTAGCTTCATGGACTTGGCCTCATTTCTACTGCAATGCCAATAATTGGTGGACTGCAAAGTAATGTCCAGAGGATTTCCCAAATTCGGAGAAAATTTGATCCAGTCGCTTTATAGCGGAGCAGAAGTGTCGGTGTGCTCGCAGTCCCTCTTAACCTATTTTCCGACTCATCTCGGCTTGCCCCGAATTCCTCCACATAACTTCACGTGCGCCGCTTCAAACAGTAGCACACCTTGCTCGTCGGGCTTTGAAGTGTCAGCGTCTTCTCCGAGGACACATACGAATTTCAGGCACGCGCTTCATGCTCACTTCTTCACCGCGACAGCCGTCACTGGCGGCACGTGTAATTTCACCACTGTGAAAGGTTCTCGCTCCGCTCAGGTGTGCTCTGTCTCGTGTTGAACACAATAATTGCCTGCGCCGCTCTTCTCTTTGGTAATTGCCTTTTGATTGAGGTCATCGGGACAATTAAAGCCACTGAGGGGTGAAAAGTGGTAGCAAGAGACTTGGAGACAGCTATGCTAGGTGGGAGACAGGAGGAACAAAAAGCGTACAGGAAAAGATAATTGTGCGTCCGGAGACCCACTGAAGTCAGCATAGGGCGCCGTACAGAACGACTGTGTCCACACACTGCTTCATCTCAGTGTGTTAATCATTATCTGCTTTACAGGATCTATCGAGGGTGTCGTCAGGGATCAAGGGAGCTTAATTCTTCGTTTGTCACGTCATCAATTCAATTAGATCTCAGCTCGAGCATCGCAGTGACATTGCACTTTTTATGATTGTGAACAAAGGGTGAGTATGTCCCTTTTTGAAAATGCTGTCAAGCGGCAACATTGGCAACATCCACTTTCCTTAAAATCTGGAAAAACACAATTGGTGGTGTCAGTTCGGGGAAATTTGTCCTGGCGAAACGCAACAATTCACGATGGTGTGTCATACAAGACGGGAGATGCGATTTCCCTTGTTTGCAGCGGGGCCTTTTAGACGGATCATTGTAATTTTGTGAAACGCTGTTTTTTTTTAGGAATAAGACGCGTCACTCCGGCAAGTTTTGTCAAAATCGGGTCAGCGGTTTCTGGGACGTCGCTTGTGACGAAGGAGATACGGAGGCGAGCAAAAGCGTTCACGTAATGAACAGGAAGCCGCCTCTGAACAGTCACACATCGCTCGCCTCAACTGCAGCAGCCGGCTGGATGTCAGGTATGAGGACCGAGTTAGAGAATATGCTCTCATCTCTAGGAATTCCACCTGTTTTGTGACATTTTTTTTTTTTGTATCTGCAGTAGCCGTTCTCTGTGAATGTGTGCCGGTGGAGTGTGGGCAGGAGTCGTCTCTTCTGTCTCCGTGTGGGAGACGGCGGCGGATCTCTTCTAACACTCACTAACTAGTCCGAGGGTGTGCGAGAACCATTTTTTTCAGCGGCTGACTTTTTTTTTTTTGTGGTTTTCTTGTTGTGAAGACGTACAACAGAGGCTACAAAAAAAAACAAACACACAGCCTTAATTGTCTCTGTTCCAAGCGGCAGCAGCGACCGTCCAGTTCACACTTTCGCTCCAATTTGCGAGGTTTTTTGGGGCGCGATTTGACACAAACTTCCAGACGTCCTCTCCGGCTGAACGGACGATTTAGCATCAAAGAGCAGCAGCGAGCAGATACATGAATGCACCAACCGCAAGACGCTCACTGAGGCTTTAACACTGACGGTTATCACATGGCATATTTCCTAAAGACCAAATAATTAAACTAAGTGTTTACCCCAATTAGACTTTTCATTACCCATTCGGATAACCATCAGTGACCCTATTTTAATAGACCTCATCCCTGGAGTTTGACTATTGTTATCAGGGGTTACGGTCTGTCTTCACACTCAGTGGAGAGTTGTTATGATGCCATCTCTCTTGGGAATGCTGATAGCCACCATTGTTCCTCTCATGTGATTGTATGCCAGAGACAAATAACGCACTGATCAGGAAGACCCGCGTTGCTCTCGTTAGATCGGAGGCAGAATGCCGTCACGTCGTTCTCATCAATGTCAGACTGCAGCTGAGACTGAATAGGACTCCTCCACCTGTTTCTAATTTAAGGCCCACTCCTGATTGGTAATGTAGAATTCGGAGGATAACCTTTCCAAATAAATGAGGGGGATAAAATGGAGGAAGGATAAACTGGGCCATAAATAAGTGTTATGCCAATGCCACCTGTAATGAGCAAAATAAATATTCTGCTTCCCCTCACCCATCACTGGCTGCCATTATGAATCCACATTTAATGTATTCAGGGTCATATTTCTTCAAGACGCGCTTCGGAGCTTTTACAGGTGCAGAGTTGTCTCCCGCGTCACTTCTTAGTTAAAAAAAAAAAACAAGACGATGCATTTTGTGTCAGTAGATCCGAGGGAACGTTGGCAAAACTCGTTTGTCTCTACCTCCTGATTGGCCTGGTGGTATTTAATGGAACTGGTCATCCATCTTAATTTGATGTTATTTGTTTATTGGATTTTTTTGAGCCTATTAGAAATATAAAAATCTTTGTAAATTACCCAAAAAAACATTTTTTTTCATTTAATCGAACCATTTCAAAGCACCTTCACGGCGCACTAGTTGGCGTTCTGAGGCCCATCAGCTGTGTAAACGAGCGTTGAAAAGCTCTTCGATTGCACCTGGAAACAGTCTTGAAGAGAAATCCCTCTCGAAGCAGAGCTCACATTATATTCAGCAAATTCACTACCTACAAACACAGCGCCTCGCTTCGCTGCGAAGCTGCGCATCCAGACCTGAATCGTGATGTCATCAGGTGACCTTTTTGGAGCTCATCCAGCGAGACTGAATTAATGAGTGACGCTGTGGGCTCAGAGGATTTTCACTTTTAAATATTGCATCCAAATGAGTTTTATTCCAGCGTTGGGCTCTCAGCTGTGATTCAGAAGACGTCCCCGCGTCCCAGTCACATCACCATGGGTGCTGTCATGGCGTCCCGGGATTTGTGTCATTATTCACTGTCTGTGAAGCAGCTCCAGGATTTGTCTGTTGATGACATCATCACTACAGTCTGACTCTGCTTTTCAAGGACACGTTGTTAATATTCAGTCTATTTGGCTCTGGAGGGCAATATTACCAAAAACATGTTCAAAAGATGCATGAATGTAGATAATGCCGCCTAATAATCAGCAGTATTCTGTTGAAATCAATATATACGGAGCTCATTTCAGGGCACGCAGACATCACCGACGAATGGACAATATTGCAATAGTCTTGTTGAAGACAGAAGACGTCTTTATGAATAATTATTCTAGAAGCCGCTACAGCGCAGCTCTGCAAATCCCCTAAATGTTGAGTTTGGTATGCAACAACCTGGCCACCTATAGAGCAGGTTAAGTCTGTTTCATAAACAGGTGCATGTTGCTTCCTCTGGGTTCCCTCAGAAGAACCTGAAATGTTCTGCTTGTGTACGTGTGGGATAGATGCAGACATCCACAGGCCAGTCTTTATGCATATCAGAAGGAAGCAGCAGCGCGAGTGAATGTATTTGCTTCACGCTGCACTTGTTGACAACCTGCTTTAATGATTTCAAGTTCTCCCCACTTGGAACTTTAAAGTAATTACAATAAACTTTTCTGCTAAACCTGAACTTTACTGCAGTGGGAAATAGATTCCTAACATCGCACAGAAGCGTAATGCTTTTGTGAGATGTTTGGTTAAAAGTCCTCGTGCTTCTGAGTCTTTAGGAGTGCTACTTGATTACTTCCTGAAAAGACAAACCATTTTTGCCCGACACCAATCCTCTCTATGGATGAATTTTACAGTACATCCTCGTACAACTTTCTCTTCACTACAAACGACCAGTTTCCTTGATTCCTTACTCACACAAAAAAAAACCTAGTGCTAAGAATAGCAACATGTAAACATGACATTAAATGTTTAATGAGTCATTCCCGTTACGCTGCTTAGTTCACTGTACGAGGCGGTTGCAGGAAATTCTCCTCATTTTTTTGCTTTCAGAATTAAGTGCCCGCTCTACGGGTCGAGGTTTGCATTAATGCAGGACTCCCACCGGCCTTTCTGCTGCAAATGCAGTTTTGAGTGGCGTGGGTATGTTTTAAAAGCTGGGGGGCGATGACACTGGGATGCTGTGAGTGTCAAGAAAAACATAATGAATGCAGTTGAGCTGGACATTTTGTTTGATATTTAATTGATAAGCTGGTCAGACGTACGCAGAATGTTGAGATGATGGGAAAAAAAACAAACAAAGATCTGCGAAAATCTTGAATTTAATAAATACAATGAGGTTACAAAATGTCAGCCTTTTCAACAACTACAATTATGCGACAAATTAATTTCACCTCCCGCTGTTTGCCTGCGATTGTTTCTAAATGGTTTTCCAGTGGAAACCTCTTACAGTGATCACGTCATCCCGAGGCCAATTGCCAATAAGCGGATGATTATCATAACCGGATGTTGGTTTTTTTTCCCTTTATTTTCATGCAGATTACCATCTAATTGGCATTTGTGTATTTATTACATGAATCTAACGTAATGAGGACAGCTACGCTAGTTACTGGATTATATCGACTGTTTCCAAATACAGTACAGCTGTTCCACATGTGGCTTCGACCCCAGGTGCTTTCCTCGCGTCTTCTGTCTCCATCACGACTGTCTCTCGTTGTTTCAGTAGAAGAAGGGAACCCGAGGAACACCGAGTCTCCCCGCTGCTTCTCGTTGGCTCGTTTTTTGGCAGTTGGTCATTAGCTCCGAGGAGAATACATTCAACCACCATGCATTCTGTGTGTGCAGCAGCAGCAGCAGCAGCAGCAGAGGAACGCAGAGGGTTCCTAACAGTTAAATAACAAGGGAGTAAAGTAGAAAAAAAGAAAGACATAGAATACTGTAGTTTTCAAAAATTCGAACAAATGTTATCATGTATGAAAAGACTCCAAATAAATACTGTAAGCCGACTACTTGATAGGCAAATCATTTAAGCAGCACTTGTATAGCAATGCTTTTGTTCCAAGCTTTTTGATCCATGTGAGCGGTTGATCACTGTAACCGCGATCACTTGGTGAACAACGGCAAACACACGCCCACACAGGAGCCGCTCTGAAACAATGTGAACGTCGACGGGGCTTTCAGATCGGCTGCTTTCTCCAACACCTTTTGATGGCTTCATCTATGCTGTTTGCCTCACCCCGCCTCCGGCTACATGACGGTTCAACGAGACGAGTGACGAGTGAAGGAGTGGGAACTTGACCAACTGAGGGGGTTGGTGGTGGGAACTGATACACAAAGTGCCTCAAAGCATCAAGTTTGCATGCTGTAGCTTTAAATCTAGCTTTAACCCCTTGTTCATCTGGTACAGATGTTGCATCTTCCCTGCTGTTGCTATTTTCCGAGGGAATTCACCGTTATCCCCTCCTGCACCTGGTCCTCCCTAGCAGACTTTGCTGTGGCTTTAACGTGACTTAGCAGAAGGCTAATCACGTAAATATGTCCATTTAACAAAAGGGCTTGTTTTGGTCAAAGGAGTGCGACTGTGGTGAGCGTAATCCCCGTATTATCATGTTTTAACTTCATCCCCGTGCACTCGGATTAAAACCTCTAGCGTGTGTAACGAGACTCATTCTAAAGAGCTTAGCGGCTTGTATAGGCTGAAATAGAAAAAAATCAAGAAAAAAAAAATCTCCAAGCAGTGTTTGCTGTCTTTTTCTAACTACACATTCCAAAATGTTCATTTTGTTATCATGCTGTTTTCCCCTGAGAATGACTTCACTAGGTAGAGCCTGTGAAACAGATTGAAACGTGCAGCTCGACTGCACCAGGTACTTATTTGGACGTATAATGTTACTGAAAATATTTTGCTTGTTAGTTAATGTTTATTGTTCAAACTCGTTCCAAGGCTTTCACAGTAAATGGACTTTCTAGTCGTTCAACCACTCAAAGCACTTTACACTACTGCCAAAATTCACCCATTCACACACTGATGGCAGAGGCTGCTTTACGAGGTGCTAAACTAAATGCTCATTCACACACACACACACACACACACACTCACACAGTGTCTTGGAGGGACTCAAACTGCCAACCTTCTGATTAGTGGATGACCCGCTCTGCTTTTCTGAGCCACAGCCACCTCCACTCACCCACACAAAAATCCTAATATTCATGAATAACTTGTGAATGTTTGTATTTATAGCTTCACATCACATCAAGCTTCCTGTCAGGAAGCAGACAAAGCAAAGTCTGCCATCACCTGTTTTGTCCACACCAGAGGAATGGAGGAAGATAGAGTTACACAAATGCCCTCTGGTCTGTAGTTGGCAGAGTAACTTGGAGGGGAAAATCTTCTCCAGCTCTAGCTGGTCCATGACGACACGTTCAGTTGCCGTACCGTTTGATGGAAGTCTATGAGGAAGGGGATAGCGAGACCTTATGTTGTCCAGGACAAAGTGTCGCTGTAAAAGGAAGCTTTTGAAGTCAAGGTGGCTCTTTAAATGCTGCTACAGCGGCATGCGGTGCTTCTGTGTCTGGTTTGTTCCAGTTCTGTGTCCACCTAGAATATATATCATATTCTACAGTATTATAGAACGTATTACCCACACAGTTTCATTTATGTGCTGCATCATAATGTAGTCGATCTGGGCCGAAAGCAAATGTCTGCCTTTCATATTAGCGGAGCAAACGCTAATAGGGATTTGTACGACATATCTGTAATGCACCCATGTCTTCAAAGTGTTCATGTCACAATATCCACAACAACGATATGAGCAAGCGGCGCAGAGATAAGCACCACGGAGAGCAGTGAAGTGCCATTCACTCACCGGCTCATGCTCATCTTTTTTAGGATGATTATGTTCAAATGGCTACTGAGGAGAAAGCAGATGTTCGCCTCTGCTACCACTAGGCACTTGTGCCGCTGCTATTGGTACCATTACAGATGCTACTACTATGATATTACTATCATTACCACGACTGTAATCACTACTACCTCGAGCACTTATTATTGTCATCATAGCACAGAGCTCAGGACGGGCGTCAGCGCTAGCATTTCGTGTTACTCTCTGTTGTTTTATTTGCTTCATGTATTTCATATAAATACGCACAGTGCCATTTACATTAAGTACAAAAACATTAATAAGATTACACTTAAAAATCAGGAATGCAAAAAAAGTTTATGGAAAAAAAGCTAATTTTACAAATGAGAAAGACAATTTCCTTTAACTTGTATTTGCTGTAGTTTAACAGTACAGTGTGTGTGTGTGTGTGTGTGTGTGTGTGTGTGTGTGTGTGTGTGTGTGTGTGTGTGTGTCAGTAACAAGTGCTGTGCTCGACTACGGCGGCACTGATTATATTTCCGGTGTCATCCTTCCATAGACTTTCCTTCCTTGATGTTGATGTATGCTAATGGGAAGCGGTGACAAGGTGAGACGAGAGGGCGTGAAGACGATAATTACAATCAGGCTCTGAGTATATGTGAGTATATGTGAGTGTGACACGTGTCATCAGGGCCTACGCTCGCCTTCATGACTCAACCTTTGCTTCTCCAATACCTTTGGTGAAAAATGAAAAAAAAAAAAGGTTAGATCCATGAAATATTTTAGCTTTAGCATGAACAGAGAAACAGGCTAGTTGTTGAATAATCCATAACAAGTTGATGTTGATTATGTAATAAAGATTCTGATCTTCTAAGATTCTGAATTGATTCACAACTTCCACAAAAAAAGAAATCTCATCAATTCATTCGTGTTATTTTGTGTATGATACATTTTTTGAAATTGGCAAGTTTCTGAGAAAAAACAAAGGCAGCTAGCCTACCAATGTCATTTATGTAACTGGAAGAATTGATATTTTTTTTTTTATTCTTGAAGTCACTGAGAATTGAGAAATACTACAGAACATTTTAGTTCCACGTGTTTATTTGTACAAGTTTAGCATGAATACATAAATAGCTGTTGGCCTTTGTGTGTTTACGTTATTGCAATCAGTTGATAGAACTTTTTAAATATCAAAACTCCATAATCTTAAACACATGTTACTCTGCCCTAATGCCATCATTTGCCACACTGCCTTTGCTGCCAGCCTTACGTACTGAATCGAGAATCAATTTCCGTTCTGAGCGATCGCTTTGAATCAACAATCGTTTTGGAATCGGTTCGTGATCCCAGGAATCGAAAATGGAATGGTGAGGTACTGAAAGAGTCACACCTCAACAAGTTGGTGAATTCCCCCAGTACTACACAAAATGTTAGTGCTGACAAACACGGTACATGTACCGGCACAGTACTCGTAAAAATACAAATTAAAGGCGCCCACTGCAGTTCATTCATACACTTTAAACTTTGCTGCGGGGTAATCGTGGCTAAGTGGAGAGCAGGGCTGTCTTTCAATCAGAGGGTCGTCGGTTTGATCCCCGGCTCCAGCTCCGCTAGTCTCATGTCAAGGTGTCCTTGAGCAAGACACTTGCTCAAGGACACAAAATCGCTCCCGTAGCTGCGTCTACAGTGTGTAGATAGATATTGAATTGTAAGTCTCTTTGGATAAAAGCGTCTGCTAAATGACTGTAATCTAATGTAATGTAATGCTGTCAGAAGCACACGATTGTCATTTCGTATTGTCTCGTGTCCGATAACAATACAGCTGCTGTGATTACCAGACGGTGTGTGTGTGTGTGTGTGTGTGTGTGTGTGTGTGTGTGTGTGTGTGTGTGTGAGTGTGAGAGACTTGGTTTGTCCAATCCTCAGCCGGGAGAAAAAACAATGTCTGCATTTGTTTCAGGCATAACAACCGCGTGGAAACACCGGCATGACACTAAGTAGAAGCATCGCAGTCAGAGCCCTCGGTGCACCTCGTTGCACCCTGAGCTCTACCTCCATTAACAACCATCTGTCTGGGCGGTGATCGCCCGGACTGAAGCGTGGCAGAATCCAGCTCCTAATGGACACGACACACACCTGGAAAAGTTCCAGGATTCTCTGGAGTGTGGGCCGTTTTTGAAGAGTACTCCACGAAAGAGCAAATCGGAGGAGATTCCGCTTTCAGGGAAACCGTTCCTCTGATGTGTGACTCCTCTCCTGGACCGGTTTCAGTAGATTAAGTCTGCGTAACAACCCGTGTGCATTCATGGAAGAGTGGCCACTTTATTTTAAAGGATATTCAAATTAAAACAATATTGTCTGTATAGCTTATGGACTGCGTCTTTGTTATGTTTGTGCTTTGCCAGTCACTTCCTGTCATTTATTTCATGTTTGGTAGACAGGTATTCCCGCCTAATGGAGCCCACTTTTCAACGCCATTGTGCTCTAAGCCTCTATGCTTTGCGTGGGTTTTTGTCTCGTCTTGTGAATCGAAAAGGACTCTACCGTTTCCTTTCCCCTCGTATAAAGTATATGGTTGACTGGAAAGTGAAAGCTGAGACCACAAAGGACATGTCTGGCAGAGTCCTGTGAGACGCTGAGCATTCAAGGAGGGTGAGCTTTAAGTTGTCTGAGTGCAGACCAACTTTATTTGATACACACAGGAGACCCTCGCTCTGATAAATACTTGAGTAGACAAGATTCTCCTCTCAAAACCTCGGTTACTGTAAGTCACAGCCACTAAAGTGGTAGCCTGGTATGTTCAGGATAATACATATCATTTTGTGTCTACATTTACTGTAATCATGACACATATATATATACTTTGCAGCTGCAATTGCAATACGCTGCTTTGTATCTCTGCTGTTGCATTTTCAACACTGATATTATAACAGCGGGTAAATGTTGATAGCAATGTGAATCTGAAGCTCATTTTTTTTTTTCCCCCTCTCCTCCGCCTTCCTCATCCGTTAATAGGATATTCACATGCACCTGGAAAGCCGTGAAACATTTCAGCTCAAACTACCCACGGTGCTGTCGGAGTGACGGCCGAGCGCTGCAACTAATCAAGTAGTGAATCAGCTGTGCACGGCGGACGCGGCTGATACCGGGGGGACGTTGTTAGATAAGGATTGTGTTTGGCACTCTTCCGAAAGTGAAGAAGACCGACGCTAAATTGTGCAAAATGTCCACTACACATGAAGAGCTATTACATTTATGAAAATTCCACTTCTAAACACAATTGGCAGTGTCCAGAGAAGCCAGTGAGCGATCACTAGGGATGGGTATCGTTTGGGGTTTTTTCCGATACCGGTGCTAAAACGATACTTTTAAAACCATACCGGTGCCTAAACAGTGCCTGAACCGATACTTAAAAAAACAAACACACAAAAACGACGATTGACGACATTAAAGAAAGAATTTTTTTATTGCCAAGGCAATTTGTTTTCTTCAAATTGAACAATATATTAACTGTTTGAAGATAAATAAATACAAAACACTTGGCTTCAAACTACAGCTTCAAACTTTTTAATTTCAAAGTATGAACAATATATTAACTGTTAACAACAGTTTACAGTATACTTAAATAAATATAAATAAACTTCAGCAATTCTTTTGCAGAAATATGAGCATATTTGCCTTGGCACCGAAATGAAGCACCGAAATCTGCGTTGCGTTTCCATATTGGCACCGGTTTTCGGTACCCAACCCTAGCGATCATGTCCTTGCAGCAACAGAAAATGAGCTATTTCAAACTGAAAGAAAAGGGTGAACATGAAACTAGCCGTTGCATTTTAAAAGGTCAACTTTGACTTATTTTGGACACGCATTAGTGCACATCTGTAATTAACTGATTTAAAACCTGCAAACCGGCCGTTTTTAGTGTGAACCATGTCATCCGTGTGTATTGTGTAGATGTGAGGAACATTAACATGCATTGTCACTCCTACACGACTACAGTTTTTGTTCAGGCTAAAGTGAATTACGAGAGAATGATTGTCTGTGTCACATTTACCAGCAGCAACATTAGTGTATCAGTAATTATAATGCAAAATATAATATTATGATGCAGTAAAACTCAAATCAAGTCATCTCAAAATGCCCCCAAAAGACTTCTTTGCGTTTTAAAATCACTATAATGTTCCTCCGGGGGTGGAAGCTCCTGGACCTTCTGATTTTAGTTTCATATCTTTCAGAACTGTTTTCTCCCTCTGGAAGGTCTGTGACTTCATGTCAAAGCTGCACCTGCCACACAATCCATTTTGTAATGTCGGCGTTTCCAACATGGCTGTTTATTCATCACTGGTCATGAAAGAGTCCTCGCTGCGTTCTGACGTTCACATGTGTTCTCGTTCCTCTCATGGAACAACTAAACAGTTTCACACGCAAACGACAAAGAAACAAAACCTCCTTTCCTACAACAAGCACAACAGCACTCAATAAGTTAACTTCATCACCACTAACCGCCCTCACTGTGTTCACAGACAGACAGCAGCATGAGAGGTTGCCGTTTTCTCTCCTCTCTCTGAGCGCCGGTTAAACCTCCGGGTCGTATGGTCATGTTACAACAACAACAACTTGTTCGACATTATGAGTAAAAGAAAGGCAAAAACAGTTTAACACACAAAGTACCACAAACATATTATAGTTGCATAAAAGAAACTAATTGGCAATGATACAGATTGCGCATATTAACTTCTTTTGTTGTTGTTATCAGCATATTTTTCTTACTTGAAATAAGACAAATCAAGGTTTTTTTGGTTTCACCTTTAGGTGGACTAGTGTCGGCGGCTTGCTCTCTAAAACGAACCAAGACAAACGTGCCAACTTGCAGTTTTTATGACAATACTCCAAAAGAGAACATGTTCTTTGGACAGACTTTGTGTTCCTTCAACAACCACACTGCAGGCCAGAGGTGGTGCAGCAGCAGAGCAGCCGGTGGGTTTTCTGTGGGAAGTAGATGTGCTTCTGACTCCCGGTTCCCATGAGACCTGATGTGGAAGCTGTTCGGTCCAACACGTACCCAGGGGTTTGTCTGACAACTCGCTGACCTACAGCAGCCAGGAAGTAAAGTGCTGCGAGGAAGGGACAGGGAAGGCTTCCATTCCCGAGGTGACCTGCGTGCTTTCAGCGCATCCAACAGGCCTCCGCTCATGTTGCGTCACACAGCCAGCTTTCATTTTTATGCGGCGGTGTGCGGCGGAGTGGAGGGCGACAGTGAGGTGAAGCAGGGTGAGAACCTGTTGACAAAGAGAAGAGCAGCCTGGGCAGACAGCTGTCTAGACAGCTGATCTTCACCTATTTATTACTTTGTATCGGTGAGCAAAGAGAGTGCAAGACGTTTGTTCAATTATCTCCAGCTGTAGAGAAAGAAGCACAGCAGATTACATATGAGGAATAACCTGAGAAAAGACAGCAAAAACATCTCATGCTGCAACGATGGAAATGGATGATTGTGCTTGCTTATCTCTCTTTGTTTCTTTTCTTTTTCTACCTAATTGCTAAGTCGCTAATTGTTTAAGCCGCTAGCTCTACCGCTGGTGCATTCTGGGAGAAGAGGGAGCAAACGAGGTGAGGCCGAGACAAAGGAGGCATAAATGATGAATGTGAGACGAGTCCTGCTGGATCTGGACATGCTTCCCTCAACCCACAGAGCCGCCGCCTGTGCCACCGTATTAATGATCTACATGACAGACGAGCTAAATGAAGATGAGAGAGCCCGTTAGTGAGACAAGAGGGGAGGAGAGAGAGAGAGAGGGAGAGAGAGAGAGAGAGAGAGAGAGAGAGGGAGGGGGAGAGAGAGAGAGAGAGGGAGCATACATTTAAACATGTTGACAAAGAGGCTGAAAAAGTGCTGCTCTTTGCTTGGCGATGAATGGCGCTGGAGGACAAGGTCAGCAGATCTTGCATTTTTTTTTTTTATACACATCAGCAATGCTTTCCATTAGCGCTGTTTGTACATAGAACGGCATCCGTACATCCAGATGCAGTGTTCTACACTGAATGTTCACCTGAATACCAGTGTTTGTTTTCACGGTCAGGTTTTGATGCTGAGCTTATGAAGCTGCTGTTGAAGATAATAGCAGGAGAATGTCATGAAAGCCTCAATGTTAGGATTTGACAACCTGACTGAAGGCAATGAATGGGGTTGTTATATATGGGCTGTAGCTGATCTGTACAGAGAGAGGCAAAGTTGTTTTCACAGCAATATATAAATTTAGAATTTTGGGGCGGTTTACACTGACTTCAGGGAGGTTGAAATGATTTTTCGGGAAGGTGGTGAAAAATAAACGTCTGGAATCTTGAAAAGCCAGCTGCTGTAACAAAACAAAACAACAGAAACGCTCTGTATTGACCGAAGTGGCTCGTCGACGATCGGCAATCTTTTATCAGCAGGGGAAACCATGTGACCAGCACATCTCTAAAAGTTATACTTGCTCCCTGATTTTTCCCCTCATCCATCCGTGACTCCAAACCGTGACCTTTGTGATGCGCCGTCCCGTGATAACATCCTTCCAGCTGCACGAGCAACTCCCGTTGTCAGGGTGTGTGCGTGGAGGGGCGTGTCTGATACATGATGATGTATGAACCTCGTGTCCCGCCTGTATTCTGATTCAGTGTGCATGTTTATTAAAATGCATGTAATCATGTTTTAAATTGCACGACGGCTGGATTCTGGCGACATCACGAGATCGCATGAAAATCCATCTTGTCGGGCTTTGATGAATGCGTGTGCGATCAGTGGTTCAGACCAATCACAGTCCTGTGTGGAGCCACTGGCAGCAAGGGGCGTGGCTTGAGTGCGTGTTTGCATAGACGCTACAATAGCATCAGTTATATCAGAGTATTTCTTAATTGGAAAAAAAGAGTTAAAAACAGCACTGGAGTATTTTTTTCAATTGATATTATGAGATTCACTCTTCTCACGATTGACTTCGGTAAGAGATTGATTGAAAGGTTCATCCAGTCATCTTCCAAGTATGTTTTTTTGAACGCGTCTGCCCCCTTGTTTCCAGCAAGGGCTTCTCAGAGGGTTCTGTGTAACAAACCATCTGGATAAACGTAGCAGCAACAATAGTCTCTAGCCAAACAAACCACCAACCACAGGTCAAACGAACCTCAAACTTCTAAAAAAAAAAAAAAAAGAGTCGTGATTTGAAGACAGTCTGTACGCTGTGAGTGTGAGAATATGCTCAGAAGTGTCCTGATACACAAAATAACAAACTCAAGGCCATCCCGCTACGCAGAGGCTCCAGCTCGTCCATTATTCCGGGGACACCTTGCTGTGTTTAAATGGTCATGTAGATGACTGCAGTCATTGAGGGAATAACTGGTGCTAGGCAAAAGATACATAGTGTTTGTTCAGAGTCCTTTATGCACAACAGCAGCTACACATTGCTCACACTCCAAGCCAAAGGACTGTGTTCCTCTTCACAAACTGTTCACACTGTGTTTGGAGCATACAGAGGCCAGTTAGATACTCTGAACGTGTGTGTGTGTGTGTGTGTGTGTGTGTGTGTGTGTGTGTGTGTGTGTGTGTGTGTGTGTGTGTGTGTCAGCAACCTATTTAAATAACTTCAAATATCAATCATCCTTTTACTTTTTATTTGCCTTGAAGGTTGCAATTTGGGACACCCGATCATGCCGGGACGCATCACCCGTCAAATCTGTACGCTTTGAAAATCAGATCCCGCTCTCAGTGGATCCGATCAGCCAGACCACATGTCGCCTGGCTCACAATGAATTCGGATCTCAGTGAGGTGCGGACAGCATGTGGGGACAATCCACTCAATATATCAAACGCAGGTCTCCATCTTCCTCCCCACTGGCCGGAGTTCCTCTCCTGATTCCTCTCCTGTTCATTCACTGCTAATTAAAAACCTACATTTTCCTCATTTTACTGCTCCAAAATAAAAGCTTTTAAATAACAAAATGAAGGTGGACTTTTATTAGAACAAATGTATACATCACCGAATCAGCAGAGCTTTGTTAGTGGTAATCCTTCAACAAAACAAGTCTACTACAGGGAAGAAGAGTAAGCAGTACAACTAATGTGGGACTTTTATTGTGAAGAACTTCACAGGAAAAGAAATGTGTGAATCCGCCGTTTTACAGCCGCTCCTTTTGACCACGGAACATATCCGATCAGGCAGGCCGTACTGAAGTGTAACGTTTGGACACAAATATAGTCGCGATAAGTATATGAATACTTTGGAATCTAGTTAGTGATAAAACAAGCGATAGCCCGTTTCAGAGCTCGTAGTCAGTGCTGTGGGATTCACGATTCTATGAAATGTGTGGTTTTTTCTCAGCAAAAGACTCGCAACAGTCCCGTTATTATTTGGGGATCTATAAAGAGCCGGGACTGCAGGGGATTAGAGAGTGTTTGGCTAATAATGCTTTTGTTCCACATGCGATTTGTTCTATAAATAACAAGAAATACTCTGTTGTCTTCACAAGCGTCTCTTTCTCGTCACATCAGTTACTGCAGTGTTGGTCCATGCGGAGCTACGTTTTGCAAAGTTAAGGTCACAAGGAGAAGTCTAACCTATTATATTCTTTTACATGACATAGTGTAGTGGGGTATAATTTGATCCTTTATGATTTATATGAAAGATGTCATTTAGTGATTTGGGAGGATTTAAGTGTGGATCCGGATGTATGTGATAACCAGACGTGTGTGTGTCTCTCTTGTCTCTCTGTTTACAGGCAGCTTTAATGAAGAAGCAGACCTGCTAACACTCTTGCAGAAGGGACCCTCTCCAACAAGTATGGGGTCACCATGGAAACCATTTCTCCTCCTGTCTGTCATCAGTGGCCTTTCAGGTAAGAAATTCAACGGGCAGTGTTGAGAGATGAGAGCGGGGCTTCCCATGCACTGATATTAGGAGAGATTGTAGGGCACACACTGAAATCTACTGCCAGGACACGGCCATTGTAAATGTGACACAGCTGGGAGAGCAGCACTGATGGATGTGAGAGGTGTAAACAACAGGTGCTCTCAGAAAAAAAGCGTCACCCAACGGCTAGGTGGCATTAATACCGAACACCTTTATTAGCCTGACAAATACCAAATAACCAATTAATATACTTTCCTTTTTCAAACGTCAAAATGCAGGACTCTGCTCCATCCTCTGAGTCGTAGTTTTCTTGTAGAATATCTTTTACTGGTGCGATTAGCAGTAAATGCACAAATCTTTTTAGTTCCAGATCAAGTGCCCCCATTGGTGGGTCTAGAGCCTGCGTCTGCCGGTCTAATGGACGCTGCACTTTCTAATGGTTCTTTCAACCCTCATGAGGACAGTTCACGCTCTCGGTGGCTCTCTCTCCGAGCTCCGTCTGTGGGAGTCGAACACACAGCGCTGACCTCTATCATCTGCTCGTTAAGCCACACTATTAAATGGAAGCTACTGTTTCTTCACTTTTGAGCCCTGTCTCTGGGGACTGCTTGATTCTGAATAAATTGTGGACATTTTTTAGAAGGGAAAGTCTGGATTGGACTGTCATAATGAGCACTATACATACCAGTGGGTTAACAAGGTCCTCCGTGCCTATACCTAACGCCGAGGAGTTTTGAAAGGTGATATTTTTGCGTGCAACAGGTTTATGGCCTTTCTGTGATGTGTTGTCATAACAAGCATCTTCTTGGCTCCACTTTTTAAAGTCTTTTATAGGGCAAAACCTGTATGAATCAGAACCAAGGTTATTAATTGTAACCCTAGTTCTCTGGAATCTCTGACATTGTCACACTTCTGCTCTTTCTGTCAGTAACTTTGAAGATGCTGGTCTCGGGTTAATTAAGACAACGATTGGTTTTAATAGGGCTATTTCTGACGGCCATATTGTGCATACAGCAATGATTCATTTCCATCCAAGTCTTCTGATCTTCATTGGAATTTTAAAACGTAATAATTATTTTCTCAAGAACTGTTTTGTTGTGTTCGATCCGTTGATTTATGTTGTTTTACATCCAAGACAGTGCTACAGGGAGGGGTCTTTTTTTAAGGCCAACCCGAATGCTTCGAAACGTAGACCGCTGCCGTGGTAACCGACGTTCAAATCAGTATTCCATAGCAGAGGCTACGCTTTACCCCGGAAATCTCAAACAGCCCATGAAATACGGTACATGAATCTCACATTATTAATTATGCATCAACATGACTTATAACTGATTGTCAGAAGGATAACACTGTTGTGGGGTGACCGCGGATAAGTGGAGAGCAGGGTCGCCCTTCAATCAGAGGGTCGTAGGTTCGATCTCCTGCTCCACTAGTCATGTCAATGTGTCCTGGAGCAAGACACTTAACCCCAAAATCGCTCCCGTAGCTGTGTGTACGGTGTGTAGATACTGAATTGTAAGTCGATTTGGATAAAAGCGTCTGCTAAATGACTGTAATGTTGTGTGTAGACGGACGCTGTCTCAACAAAGCCGGGTCTATGACTTTAAGTGTTACAGGCTACGGTCTATTTGTTCGTTTGTTTGAGCAAATTTGTTGTTTTTCATTTTGACGGACTGAGTGACTGAGTGACTGAGGGACTGAGTGACTGAGTGGAGGGTGAGAGGGGACTGAAGCTTAGAGAAGGAGGCTCTTTTCTGCAACATTTGGTGGCCAAGCGCCCGTGGAAGCTTGGACCGTCGTTGAGTATCTCCCCCCCCCCCCCCCCCCCTCCAGCAGGCTGTTTCTACTCACACACTCGGTGCCTCATTTGTTGTGCAGTGTTGCAGCTTGCACCAGTGGGTAGTAGTTATCGGGTATGTGCTTGCGTAGACAGGGTAACAATGCACTTACATAGAGCAACAATGCAGTGAAAACAACAGCAAAGCAGTTTTTGGGTGACACATCTTTGTTCCCTGATTAGGAGCAGTGTAAGGCGTCTACGGCCCAATTCAACACTATAGAACGATGCCTATTGTTCTGTTTATAGCCTATATTCTTTTCTAAATGTACGCTAATGGGAAGACAGGGCTGTGGTTTCATTTGCATAAGCACTTGGAATGTTTTTGTAGTCTAATCATAATCATTTTAAACCCTTGTCTTTAAAGTGTGAGTCTTGACTCCCCGTAGAGTTTGTGAAAGTGAATCAAGAGAAGTGTGGGGGTGTGTAGGAGAAACTGTGAGGATATCTTTTGAAGATATCTTCGCCAGCAAAGGATCTCACTGATAAAACTAACCATCAAAGAAATGAAATTAAAGAAAGCAACCCTGCTCACGCCGTTATAGTCCATCTCCACCTTGTTTAGTGCTCCGTGTTTTCATATCTCGCTCATGTCAGCCGTACTCGTGAGGCTCATCTGGCTTCAGAGATACAGCCGAGAACAACACACTGGATATTTAATAAATTGCAGCACTGACAATTTAACTTCTGTGTCCTCTACGGTTCTCGAAGCAGATCAAGGCGTCACAGAGCACAACTGAATTTCTCGAGGGAAAACCAAAGACGCCTCCATTATCTGGTTGTCACATGTGTACACTGCTCTGCCACCTCCTCTCCAAGGTCCAAGTGTAAGAGGGTAAAGAAAGAGAGACGTGTAAGAAAAACTTTTCATTTCTTGATCAGCATTTTAGATTTAAAAAAAAAAAAGAAAAAGATGAAATGGTTTGGAACACATGACGTGCAAACATATTCAGTCCGTCAAGACTGACTCAGTATGAAACGCTCACTATCTCAACTGCAGTGTAACCGCAAAGTGCAATGACTATTGAACATTTTTCAAACCAATGCGAGCACTTAAGAGATCTCTCAGGAAAATGTGCCGTTGGTGTCGATCTGATTTATGTGAGATAACAGCAAAGGCCATGGCTGCCACAGTGCAGACATCATCATGAGCAGAGAAATATGGGAACACAGACTCCACTGTACCATGTCTACCGCAGGACTGGACAACGAATAGACACTACCGTAAAGTGTTCATGTTATTATCAGTATTTCCTAACTATATGTAGTATTGATATTTGTATAAAGCTGGAAACATAATGAAAATAATTCAGTGTTGCGTCTAAACTCACCGGAGAGTAAATGTGAAATGAATGAGCTTTGGATCCCCGAGCCATGTTGTTGACCTCACCCCGACTCTAATCTAACCTCAACAGTAATCATCTGCTATTCATATTATTGTGAGGATCATATCATATTTAGAGATGCTTGATTCTAACTTTTGCCTCAGCATTCTTACTGTAAGTAACTTTAAAAGTATAGAAGCACACAGAAGATGATATTGTAGCTTGAGCTACAGTTGAAGCTCGTGTTTTAGAACCAAACCGTCACCGTAGGTCCGGCCAATAATTCAATATGATCATCTATCGTCGCTCAATGGTTGATCGTATGGTGATGAAATCAAATGTCGAGATATCTAGATACACAATTCCGACGTCTGAATTGCTAATAACGAACACACACTAACTCAATTTCTCAGAAAATCTGATTATTTTGCTCGCTTACTTAAATGAAAAATACCCAGTACTTTACATTAGTCAAGTATATAGTGTGCATTTTTTATATAACATCTTTACTATATTATAATTGTATATATTGTGACGTGTATTTTCTTGTATTTTTCTTTTTCTTTTTTCTTTATATATAATATTAAGATTTTTTACCTGTGACCTATTGCTGCTCTGTAACCTATTGCTGCTTGTAACAAAATAATTTCCCCTCGCGGGATCAATAAAGTTACTATCTATCTATCTATCTATCTATTTAATTCACTCAAGAGTATACAAAACCACGTCTACTATTTATTGAATTAACAGAAAACACGGTCCAGATTACACAGCATGTAGGTCGATGCACATAATGTGGAACTAAAGTGGGGAATTCCCGCCAGCATTCTGTCAAATATAAAAGTGTTTGTAATTTATTTTCAGAATGAAAATAGTTTACCAAAGTAATTGCCCCAATGCTACCTCAGTCCCAAGCAAAAGGACTCGGTCCGTCTCTGACGCTTGCACCACTGAGGATGAAGCGAACCGTGACTTCAGTGCACCGTTACACTCTGAACTATAAGCATCGCATTGCAGAGAAGCTAGAGGTTTTCTGTTTATCAAGACTTAAACTAGTTTATCAAGTTTATAAACAGGGCCCTGTGCAGTTCATTTGTTTCAGTTGAGTCAATTCTGTCCATTGATTTTTGATCTCGGTGTTTGGTTCCGTGGTTCCGTGGGTGCATAAAGTTGACAGAATCTGCTCCGCTTGTTCATTATCAGTATCTCAGCCCTCTGTTCCTGCATTGACTCCTGTTGTCTTACTGCTTTGCAGAGTAATTGCCTCTCAGAAGAAAAAAAAATAGGTTGACTCTTTCTAAAAAGCCTTAAAGAACTTTATTATGGGATTGATTTTTCTATCTTTACATTCCGCGCTCGTATTGAGGGAAATATGTCTAACAGCCGAGGTAAAACATATCGAGATTTTCTGAAGCCCAAGCAATTTAAAAAAAATCAAAAGTTTGAGACAAACTTAAATCAAGCTCATGAAATCAGACGTTCCAGGAAAGGAAAGAGTTGTGTTCATGTTTTCACATTCAATCAAATATTATAATATGCACATTCATAAACTGCAAGTCATTACCTTTCAGCAATGATGATGTCACAAAATAACACATTCACATTTCACATTAGCACAGCCAAAGATTACAGCGGCCTTGTTTGTCCTCTGCTAGTGTAATAGAGGAAAGACATTCTTCTCTGTAGAGCTGTGAGCTTTAATCAGACTAATCCATTTGTGGTCCTGAACATTTGGTGCTTTCAGTAACAGCAAAACGTTTCCGGTGCAATCATTTCATTTCAATTTGATGGAAAGTTTAACACGACGTTTGAGAAATGCATTGTAGTGTTTCCCACAATCATGATCACAATATTTCCATTACATAGTCTCATCCCATTTTGTCCATTTTTACACTTCTGTTGTGCATTTCTTCATCTGTAAAGTCTTTGTGAGATGAGAGAGCCAGGAGATCCATATAACAGTGGAGACAAATAAAATGTTTATAGGCATAGCATAAAAAAACAAAGAAGAAGAAGAGACACACCATTCATCAGCATTGTCCTCGGGCATATTGTTGTCTTATAACAAGCAATGACAGGCCTTTACTTGTGTTTGTTGTCTTAGTTCTTTTTGCCTTGGGAGATATTTTCTGTGCTCATTCCTGTTTGCTTATTTTAAAGGGATGACTCTCAGTAGATCTCTTGAAGGAACGTGCACTTCCTGCCATCATCCGTTCACAAAGTGGCAGCTGAGCATTGCCTTATCAATAACAGAAATGAAATCAGTCAAATTAGTGATGCACAGTTTGTCTGCAGCTCTCATACCATCGTGGTATTGGCTTTTAAACCGTGGAAGAAAAATTCAAACATGCTAAATTGTGGCGTCAAACAGCACATGTTGACACCACAACGTTGAATGTGCGAGGACCATAGGTAGCACAAAAGACAACAACACAGCCCTTTGAGCTGAGTACGCTTTTAAAGCTCACGGCTGTCACAAATATGTCACATTTCAGTAAGAGTGGCGCACTTCAAACTGGTTTTCAATATTACCAACAGCCGCGGCCATGAAGAGCCATGAAGAGCCACTCCCAGGGGTGCGATGCAGTCTTTGTCTGTTATGATACTTTTGACACCATGTAATGGATTATTGACCCACTCTGCTCTCTGAATATTCTGAAAATGCTCACTTTGAAGACAATAGTTCCCCTGCTCTGTTTTACTCTCCTCTGTACTCGTCTCCTTGTTCATTTCCTACATATGTAATCCATGCAGTTGCACAGTTAGATTCATCTCATGTGTAGACAAGTGGGCTGGGCAGGTATGATGTCTGGGGCCACTCTGATTGGAATACAATGTTGCTCGGAGTGTTAAGTGTGGAATGGTAATTCAAATGTTCCTCATCAAAGTCGGAGGTATCTCGATATTTACAGTGGGTTGCAGGGAATACAGATCTGTAGAGCCGGATAACTGATGCATGAAGTCATTCTCACCAAGGGCACAAGAGTCATGCACTAGAAATACGGGGGATTGGAGTATTTGCATGCACTACACAGTAAGTGGGACCATGCAATGAATATATTGCTGTGGTTGTATGCCTTGAAAAATAAACATTGAGATATTGAGTCACACCGAGGCAAAAGGGGGGTTAACTGCAAATCCCAACGTCCCAACATCCCACTAACCCCAATAAGAAAACCAATGCCTCAAGCTGTACTCAATAGTTGCAACTCTGCGGGTTATTATCTTTCTGTGTACAAATACACAAACTTTGGGATCTATATTTGGCTCCCACCATCAGGCACTTATGGACTTTCTCCAACTGGCAGGCTAACCTGAGCTGTGACAGCCTCTCTTTCACTCACAACCTGGGCCAAAGAGATGAAACGATGAAAAGAAAAAAAAAAGAAAAAAATATCATTGTTGATTTCTGTAACTATTACAAGTTGGGATCAACATTCAAGTCTTGGCAGTAAAGCGTCTTTGGTGTGCACAGTGAGCAACACTATAATTCGTACCATGGGATTTTTTGGCACTTCAGAATACGCGAGTACGTACAATGAGCCTGTGTGCTGAGGCCAGCCTTTGAGTCCTGCTGTCATGCGCCACACAGCCTGAAGCCAATTGCAAAAGTTTGTTGTCATTCGCTTCATATCTTAAATGCAGATAAAACGTGTGGCATCTGATTTTGCGTCATGTCACAGTAGAATTAGGTTCTACCTCCACTGTGGGCATTCCATTAAAAAACCAGCAACACAGCATGCTGGTTAGAGACCGACAACATAGTGCCATACATCATGCAAACACCGCCGCGGTTACATCGTCACTCCGGCAAGGTTGAACCAGCTCATACAATCTCCATAGAGAAAAAAAAAGAACAGTGTTTTAGTAAGTAGCCGGCTGTGATGGGAGGCGAGGTGAGGCTGCATATGATGTATGGATTGTTCCATCCGTAATGATATTCTGCTGAATAAATGGTCTCAAGCATAATCAGCTTCAGTCAATATAATCTCCCCGTGAAGGTCTTCATTAATCTCGCAGGCTATGTCTAATCATGTCCGTCCACTTGAGTCCCCGTGAGCATCTCACCTACTTACTGTGTGATATTCTAATTAATTCTCCACAGCGCAGTCGTCCAGAGGCTGCAAGACTCACAGCGCTGACGACCCGACGACCTAACGCCAGCGCATCAGGGCTGGACACTGACGGCCATGATGAGAAACTGGCCAACTCTTGGCCTTTGGTTGCCTTCAGTGTGATCTGTTTGCTTAAAACATGTCATCTTCCCTCAGCCTCACCTTCCCTTCTGGTGTTAGCTAGTTAGCACGTCCTCTTGTCTCTTATTAAGCCATTTAAGTCTCCTCAGTCGGCCATACGTCCTGATAATTTAGACGTCGCCGCGTGTTACATTTCTATTGCTTAAGCGAAAGGTCCTCTCCCTTTCAGTGAAGACACAGTTTAACGTAGGTATGATAATAAGGACACGGTAACGGGAACGTTTGGCTTTTTTCTCTTCTTTGTTAGCGTGTAGAATGGCCCTGGTCTCCTCCGGTGATGTTATCACCAAGGTGGTGTTAAGACCTGGAGCGATTGTTCTGACGCTCCCTAAATAGCAGCAGGTGCAGCCCTTTCAACAACAATGAGTGCTTCTGATTTTGCGCCCTCTGAAAGATAGGGATCAGTGGGATCTGCAAGGGTCACTGCTCTTATCAGATGAAGGTTACAGCTGACAAGAGCAAGTGCCTGTCAGCTTCAGTGGTCAAACAAACAAAAGACTCTTCTTTTTAATATATATATATATATATATATATATATATATATATATATATATATATATATATATGCTGTATTTTGTCAGGGTTTAGCCCCGGTCTGAAATGTTATTTTCCTAGGTAAAGGAAATGGACATTTATAACTTGCACTTCCCAGAACAATATGCAACATGGCTGTTATTGACAGGATATCTGTATTTGATGCATAACAGGGGTGTGCTCTGGCACTGCTTCCAGGAAAGTGTTTTAAACGTCTTGTCTCTCGTCTCCTGGTTTGGTTATGCTAATGAGGCACAGGAAAACAACGGCCAGCAGGGATAACTCTACCAAGCGTGGAATACATCTACAGAGTCACAAGGATGGAAAAGGCCCGGCCTCCTCGTTTAAATAGCTGCAATCTCAGCAACCGTAAAAATACATCCGAGTTTGAATTTGTCCATATAGCTTTTAAACAGGAAATGCACTTGTATTTTATCCCATGTGTGTGTGTGTATCTCACCCTAACACTTTATTGCTGTTCTTGCTGTTTGTTGTAAACAAAGTCTGATGTACTGTACTGCAAACCAGTTTCCCCACGGGGACAAATGATGTGTATTTATCTCCCCACTGACGTCAGGACAGCAGAGTCGCTGCCCATCTTTCGGCGCAGGCTGAAAACCCACCTCTTCAGGAAGTGCTACCCTGAGCCTTCCACTCAGCACTTATTGTATTCATACTAGCTTGTTGCACTTATTGTATTTGTATTGGCTTGTTTTTGCACTGTACTTTTGCTCTGGTTCATGCTTTTAGATGCTTAGGTTTAAAAAAAGAGATGCACTTATGACTTGTGGTGACGAGTAGTTCTCTTGAATACCTGTGTTGAATACACTTCTTGCAGACGCTTTTATCCAAAGCGTCTGCAAAATGACTGTAATGTAATGTAAATCCATCCATCTGCCGGGGTTTGTTATTTTATTTGATCAATCATCCACAAAGGGGAATAACGTGCCGAACTTCAGTTCTATGTTTTTATTCAAGATTGCACAATTTTAATTAAATTTACATATGTTGGGCACACACTTGAATGCTTCTAATTCTGAAGGTTTCATACGCAAAGCAACGCTTTCATCCAATTTCCTCTGCTACTTTATGAGTAAAATCCATGATCAATGTGAAAAATGGATCCAAATATCTCCAGTTAGCAGTTTCCTTAGTCGGGGTGACTGTTGTAGTGAAGATGTGTTACTGGCTTCCCAGTCTATCACTGTAGGGACGCTTAGCTACATCATGTACAATCCAACATAACACCTCCCTCCACCTCTGACATTAAGATAAGATGAGATCAGCCTTCATTGATCCCCAGAGGGGACATTCGCTCATAGTAATAAGTGATACGAGATGAGATGGAAAGAATATTAGAAATACCTTTCAATACTGTGCACACACACACACATGCACAATGAATGCAGCTGCACCTGACAGTGTGGCAACAGAAGGGAATATTATATAATAGGGAATAAAGGTTGACTACAAGTGTTTCTGGGTTACAGTACAGTAGAACCACATTCACGTCAACATTTCTGATGAATTTACGAATATATCGTGATTGATTACCGTGACAGAAGTGTGTCAACTGTCTTTGAGACGATAAGGCGTGTTTACGTCTCACATTTAGTTCTTTAGGTTAAGAGCAACGAGCCTTTTGTACTGACAGCGTTTGGAACCTTGATTAAATGAAGTCGGTGCAGCTGTCTTCTAACAGGATCAACTCATGTTATAACAAGCTGTTTGCCTGTCGTCGCTCGCTGCTCGTCTCAACCACACTGCGCCGTTAGAGAGATGCTGTGTGCCGCTGTCACCTGAACAGGTGCGCAACAACGTGAATTAAGTCCAGTCTGCCTCTGACGGTTCAGTCTCATTCAGATAAAACAGCTGTAGATTATGTTCTCAGCTCTTTTTAGATTTAAAAAAAACAAAAAGAAAATAAGAAATATATATACATATAGATATTATTTTGCTTTGTATGTCAGTGTGAGAAACGGGACGATTAGTGCGAGCAACACAATGATGCACATAGCCAAACCTTTTGTCACCAGGGAGTCCCCCGCTCACTACAGTACTGTAGTTAAATGAACCGTAGTTCAACTAAACATGATGTAGCTTGCATCACATTCATGATGTTCAATCATTAATCTTGTTACCTCTCCCGTCGGAGTATTATACTCAGTGCTGAATTGTTTTACTGTGAATTTTCAGCAATTCTTTAATAAATGGACCTGAATATTATGGGAGAGACTGTGAGGAATTTAAAGTTAAAAAGCAATGTTAGTGTGTTTAATAAGCACACCTAGTGGTGGATATAATGTTATAACATGTTTGTTTGGAAAAGTGTTAAATCATTCTACGTATCAAACTATAAAATGCAGTTGCTGAATGTTTTGAGGGAAAGAGAGAGACCTTTGAGACAGGCTTTTCAGATCCGAAAACAACTGTATGGTAATGAGATGAGTTTGGTGAGCCGACTTCAGGAATGTGAGGTGTGAACAGTGGGGGAAGGAGATGTATTGATCAAGCAGAGATGTTGATGTAGATAGCCCTAAGGAAGCGTGGGGATCGGGTACACGCTGTTTTATGAGGAGGAGGACAGGTCGGACCAGAGGTTACTATTCAGACATTATGCGGATCACTTAGACCAATGGAGAGCATTGTCAGAGGACAGGAGGAGACAATCGGATTTCAGCCAATCACAAAGCTGATAATGGACTTTTGAAAGTAAACTACTGACTTTCGGGTATAAAAACATTGTTCGGAGAGACGTTATTCAGTTCTTGGCGATCTTCTTCTTTGAACTGGCGTTTGTCGGCCGGTTGGGGGGGGGAGTGTTTGAACTCGGTTTCGCGATTCCTTACTGTCGACAGTGTAATTCAGTTTGTAATTGTCTTTTAGCATTTGTGAATTCTAAATACTTTTTCATTGTAAGCCGGATCCAGCTGATTTTTCTGAGCGTGACTTCGTTGCTCAAACAACAACGAAAGAGCGAGAGGTCCGTGGCCTCCTGCGAGCAGAGGTCTCACTCCACCACAGGACAAAACTGGTTAAACAGAATTTGCCTAAGAGGTGCGAAAGTGTGAAAGACCAGACAGTGGATCAGTGTCATAATGTTTAGGAAGTCTTTGCCAAGAAAACTGCAAAAACATAAATTGATAAAAAAAAAAAGAAACAACAATGTTTGCAATGTAAAAAGAACTTGCTGACCAATCAATAACACATATCCAAAAGGAGAACAATAGCTGGAATAAAGAGGCATTTAACCCAGTAACATGTTTTTCTTGAGAAATGTCAGAAATTACTGCACACAGGGACTAATTAAATATATGGAAAGCAATTGTTCAGCGAAACCACCGCCCAGCATCTTTAAATGAGATAACTGGTGTGGTTAAATGTACCGTTTGCTAGACAAATGTGTTGATAGAGCTACACCTCATGATTACGGGCTGGTTTGTCTGTTCCATTTTGTCTCCCTACCTGAAGTTAAAATGTCTTTTAACTTTCCCAGCTGTCAAAGCAAAGAGGAGCCGGCTCCGTATTGTTTAGCCAACCGTGGGCTTCATCAGCTTGGAACGTGGCCGACGCCTCAATCCAGCCGATTCCCAGCAAGATACACCATTTAACTGACTGACAACCAGCTAATTGCTTTGCTTATCAATTTTCCAACTCACAATACCTTTAATTTCAAAGCAGAGCTCAGCACTTCGCTTCTTCCTCATAATATGTAATACAGTAATTGCCCGCTCTCCATTTGTAGATAGAAAGTATTTTTCCCAAGTCCCCAAGGGCACATAATTATTTCTCAGTTTTGTTCAGTTCTTGCATAACACTATATCATGTAGTGCAAACCCCCCCCCCCCCCCCCCCCCTTTGCAGAACTCTGATTAGACTCTTCAAGCTTTGACTCTTTTTGCATTTTTCTCTTTAAGCATTATACCCGAAACAGAAATGGTTCCATATTCTCAGTATTTGTTTTTAGCCGGATTGTACTCTTTGGAAAGATACGTGTTGATGATCAGCCGTCATAGCTGAACTAAGTGTGTGTGTGTGTGTAATCTTGAGTTGTTACATTTATAGTGTCATAAAAGACAACAAACATATTGAATTCCTCAAAAAGTAAGTAGTAGAAGGACGCGGTGACAGCAATGAGCAGTGACAGTTTACATTTCAGAGAGGATGTTATCGTGAACCTGCGTGTACGCTTCTACTTTAAAGGAAGCTGTCTCCCTCCTGTTCCTGTTACACTTACACCATTTTATTCAATATGAGACTTTGATAGCGGTGATTTTCAGAATATGCAGAGAATCTGTTGTACCTCGTAAGAAGTGCATGTTTTCACCTAAGGCATCGTGAGCGCCTTTACGCTGTACCTCTAATGGTGACTACGTGCTGCTGCAGAAAAAGACTGCAGCCAAAGGGGAAGCTGACACATCTTTGGTGGATGTGAACTTTTCATTTATCTGGACTTTTGTTCCTGTTTACAATCTTTACATAATGTATGACGATATGACCAATGTGTATGGAAACACATCACGGGTACTGAGCCCATGTTTCTCAGCACTACATGCCTTCTTCTGCAGACTGCAGGATATGCACTCTAGGTTTTTCCACCCATTCCACTCAGAGCTGCCTCTGAATTGTGACACCTCCTTATCCTGCTGTCTCCACTCGTTGTTTCCGCTCAGCAGGATTCCTGCCTTGTAGAACACTAGTTTGTTGCAAATGATTCCTCACACAGTAACACGGGAACCTGATTCAAGCTCATCAGTTTCACAGAGGAGGAGGGTAGTACACAGAGTAGTACAGGAGGAGGGTAGTACACAGAGTAGTACAGGAGGAGGGTAGTACACAGAGTAGTACAGGAGGAGGGTAATACACAGAGTAGTACAGGAGGAGGGTAGTACAGAGACTAGTACAGGAGGAGGGTAGTACAGAGACTAGTACAGCAGGAGGGTAGTACACAGAGTAGTACAGGAGGAGGGTAGTACAGAGTAGTACAGGAGGAGGGTAGTACAGAGACTAGTACAGGAGGAGGGTAGTACAGAGACTAGTACAGGAGGAGGGTAGTACAGAGACTAGTACAGCAGGAGGGTAGTACACAGAGTAGTACAGGAGGAGGGTAGTACAGAGTAGTACAGGAGGAGGGTAGTACAGAGACTAGTACAGGAGGAGGGTAGTACAGAGACTAGTACAGGAGGAGGGTAGTACAGAGAGTAGTACAGCAGGAGGGTAGTACAGAGACTAGTACAGGAGGAGGGTAGTACAGAGTAGTACAGGAGGAGGGTAGTACAGAGACTAGTACAGCAGGAGGGTAGTACAGAGACTAGTACAGGAGGAGGGTAGTACAGAGAGTAGTACAGGAGGAGGGTAGTACAGGAGGAGGGTAGTACAGAGAGTAGTACAGGAGGAGGGTAGTACAGGAGGAGGGTAGTACAGAGTAGTACAGGAGGAGGGTAGTACAGAGTAGTACAGCAGGAGGGTAGTACAGAGTAGTACAGGAGGAGGGTAGTACAGAGACTAGTACAGGAGGAGGGTAGTACAGAGAGTAGTACAGGAGGAGGGTAGTACAGGAGGAGGGTAGTACAGACTAGTACAGGAGGAGGGTAGTACAGAGTAGTACAGGAGGAGGGTAGTACAGAGTAGTACAGGAGGAGGGTAGTACACAGAGTAGTACAGGAGGAGGGTAGTACAGAGTAGTACAGGAGGAGGGTAGTACACAGAGTAGTACAGGAGGTAGTACAGAGAGTAGTACAGGAGGAGGGTAGTACAGAGAGTAGTACAGGAGGAGGGTAGTACAGAGACTAGTACAGGAGGAGGGTAGTACAGAGAGTAGTACAGGAGGAGGGTAGTACAGAGAGTAGTACAGGAGGAGGGTAGTACAGAGACTAGTACAGGAGGAGGGTAGTACAGAGAGTAGTACAGGAGGAGGGTAGTACAGAGAGTAGTACAGGAGGAGGGTAGTACAGAGACTAGTACAGGAGGGCAGTACAGAGAGTAGTACTACTCCATTACAGATACATTTGCATAATTCTTTCTCCCCATTTGGAGATGGGTTTAAGATATTTTTCTAAATATTTATCTCAGACAGCATTCTTTGGGCTGAAATGTTTTCTATTTTTACTCAAAATAATGACCGTTGACAGAACTGCAATAGGCCACATGAAGGGATGACAGCTTATGTGACGTAGTTATTCACTGTGTTTCACCTGTTTGTTTGTTTGTTTGTTCTTGTTTTTTTTTTTCCAGACTTTGCAAGAGCCGTTGCAGCACGGCCTATATCATACGCAGCAGTGTTACGAATGAAAGCGGACAGCTCGTCAGTGCTCAACTCGCGCAGCAGACCTCGACAGCACCACGGTGGCGGGCTGGTGACTCCCGACTGGCCCGCTTTCTCCAGTCATTCCCTGTCAGCCCTGAGTCTTTTCGGCTCTCAGGAGGACTACAGGAGTGAAGGTAAAACTAATGGCGCGCTCAAACCCACACTTTGTTGGCTCCTGTCTCAACCAAAATTGAAAAGTTTTTGCTTTTTCCGGTTTGTAGAAGTTTGCACTTGCGTCGGTTGCCATGTTGAGAGCCGTGTGGAGTCAATACATATGCTCTGAATATTGAATTTATCGCCTTATAGAAAACAGAAAGAGGGAGCTCTTTCTGAATGTGATTACCCGTAAAGAGTGGTTTGCCTTCGGCTGGTATTATTAGGAGTCATTGCGAGCTATCAAATGTCAGCATCTGCCTCCTTCTGCCAAGACAGCTGTGCATGTTTGTGTCATTTCCTGTTATCAGCCCTGGATGACATTATCGCTTGCGACCGACTTGCCTGGTAGTGACATCATGCACGACTGAGACCTGGATTTTTCAGGTCGTCGGCCGAGTTCAGATGACCTCGTTCTCAACCTGCCAAAAAAAAAGAACCAATTTAAAAGAATGGACAGAGAAAGACACAGCAGACGTGATTGGTGCGAATGCACTCCGCCGGTCTCTGGACTCACTTGGAGTGTGCACACTTCCTGCCTGTTTAGATTTGGTCTGGAAATGAATCTCGCCGATCTATCATCACCGCGCGTGGTCTGCAGTGACCGGGGTCGTGGCCTTTGTGAAATTGAAGTGGGATCATGGCAATATCCAGCTCTGTCTGTGTCCCTGTCAGTACAGACACCATAGATATGATGGATATCTTTGTCAAAGGGGAAGATTTAATATCCCAAACACCAGCAGGGAAACACACTGTCGTAAATCTACGTGGGTCACTTACTTACATCCTGTATTACAGTATGAACAACTCTAGAGGCTATAATGACACATCAAAGCTTTGATATACTGTTTGATTAATCACATCATGCTTATTGCATATGGACTGCTTAATTAATGGACATTTGAAGTAGCTGCTGAATTGGCAGAAAGGATCTTAGCCGACATTAAAAACAGACTAAGAATCAACTTTTTGTCATTTTCTTTTTGCCTTTTTTCTGTTCAGTCTTTTCCCCTATTTCCTTCTTTGCGCCTCTCTGCCAGTCTTTTTTAGTTTTTTTTTACTTTCTGACAGCATTATCAATATATGGCCATAAAATGACTTGCATCTCTATAACCAAGGTGAGAGTAATGCCTCTCCATTGTCAGTGATGACAAGGGCATTATACCACTGCACTGGATTGATGTTCTGTGGATGAAATGGATGCCAACAAAGTGATACACCTTTGGTGCCTGAGAGGGGACACCACTTCTTGTTGGCCCTGTGACTGGCAGGTGGCCCCGCCACTTGAAGTGGAGAGTGATTTAAACAACTTCTATGTTTGTGTTTGTATTGCAGAGATACACACACACCATATGTCCTTATGCAGCCAACTCTTGTTGTGTAGCAGGTTGGCACAGCTTCATTAATTAATTAAGAAAAATGGATGTAAATTTAAACAATACCTTTTGAAGTTAAAGTCAAAGTAAAACTTAAATCTTTAATTTGAGGATGTTTACATTCACATTCAACAATCATTGTGGGAATTGTTGCCCTTTTTTTAAGCATAATCATATATATTAACTTTAAAAAGTGACATAAAGGGGAACTGGAAGCTGTCGTGTTTAGTGATATCTAAATCGTTGCAGTTGATGGTCGATGACCCACCGACACCAGCAGAATCCTCCTCGCCGATTCTCTGCTGGGCCTTGATCGTATCTTGACTCGTTTAAACTGACACCTTATTGTTTCCTTTAAAACAGAGACTCTCCCATCATACAGCATGGGACAGATGGAGCGTCCTGGTGTTGTTGAGTGTGTTGTTGTGTGTACGCCTACTCCGTGGATGCATAGACAGAGAGCTGTGTAAAGAAATGTAGAAACCTCTTGCTACATTTGTTGGCACTAGAAAAACACGCACCGACTCGCTTTGCTTTATAGGCACAGCAAGGTTTGCAACTTAATATCGGTTAATTTCCCTCCTCTGATTAGGGTTTTATTTCAAACGCTTTTGATTTCCCTACAGAGCAGGAAATTGCTGACAAAGCGTTGGTGAGATTATACATACCCTGAGGACACAAAAAGCCATGATTCTTTTTTTTTTTTTGTCATCCAATCATTCCTAAATAGAGAGAAGTACTCAAGACCGGTGTTTGTATTAGTTATGAACCAGATCAAAAGTAACGCACACCTAAATGCTCACCGTATTGATATCTTTACACAAAGAACGGAACTCTGTAAACTGTCAGGAACTCAGCTGCTGCATTGCGTCGTCACAAAGAGCTCAGCATTACCTGTCTGTTTACTGGGTTTATATTCTTCATACATTATTTATCTCACAGAGAAACAATTCTTCTGAAGAACACAAGATGCCTTTTGGAGAGTCTGAAAATGTGAGACGTGAGACACTGTACCTAAGGAACCCTTCTACAATAAGTGCATCACTTGTGTGTTAACAGAAGGCTAGATCAAAGAGGAGAGCACTCTGAAGGAACAGAAGGAAATTGCAACAGGGACTGTGAAGCAGAAAATATATCAATATGTGGACGCATTTGTGCCGGGGAGAGTTCAGATCTTACATGAGAAGCACTTTAAATCAATAGCAGCTCTTGAAACATGGCTTAGCTGGAGTCATACTTGTGCTGTTGGTATTAAATAGTATGTCACAAATTGTACGTTATATAAGCACGCTGGCAATAAACGTGTTACGGCAAAAACACATAAATACTATGCCCATGATACTTTTTACAGTAATGTTAGTACAAAATTCTGCAACACATCCTGTGTCTGCGTGCCATTAGCGACTTAAATAATTATTGCTCGGCAGGCAGTAAAGAAATCTAATTCTATCAATTGTTAATTTATTTTTTAATTTAATTCATTTGATTCTTTAATCATGCCTTGGACCTACGAGCTTGACTCATCTCCCGTGGCGTCTAAAGTAGTGCTTTTTTTTTCGTCTTATTGATGATTGTAAAGCAGCGATGACCAAAACGTGTTTGATTGTGAGCCACATGCTTAAAACTAGAAGAAGTCACGGGTCAAACAACCAGTTACAAGGAAATTTGTGTTTCTAGAGCTGCAAACCAAATGTGGCAGAGGAAATTCATTTTGAACCAAAATAACGAGGCAACACTATGTAGTATATCTGCCGTTTATTATTGTGCCCTCATTTTACAAAAAGCATTTCTGTATCCGCTGCTCTTCAATTTAATAATTTCAAACTAATGAAACACTTTTAAACCCAAGGTGCTCCGTCCCTTTCCAGCCACTAAGACAACAAAAGTATAACAGCACTCCCTGATGGCAGGTTGCACGCTGTGCCTTAGATGACAGCTCATCGGTAATCACTCAAATGTCAAATTACTTCGGGGTTACCTTTACTCTGCTATGTCATAACCGCTGTGAGTAATACAATATTAATAACAAAAGATAGGAACTTCTTTCAGTAGCTGCCCAGAATTCACCAACGTCTGAGTCCCAAATGGCATTTTTGACCGCAGGCGTGTGGTTTTATGTCTTGTAATTTTGCTTGTAGAGCTTGTTATATAACAAATAGAGGCCCGCCACGGACTGTTAGGAGGATAGGACACACTGCTGACGAGAATGCCTGACAAACAAAGGAAAGATTGGGTCGTTGTAACATTTCCTCTTTGAAAAATGTCTATTTTCATCGGTAGGTTGGTCAAATTATTCTTGAAAAGAATGGAAATATATGAAAGAGAAAAGATGATAAATAGTTGATTCAAACGTGCAAACGTGATCTTACTAACGGTACTTAGTTACTATCGTTTTACTGTTTGAACATATGCGCTTTATTGTGAAATGTGAATCGGGGTCATCGTGGGAAACGAGCCTCAGAGACGGCAGCTGCGTTCGCACCCCAAACCTGGCCAGGAACTGTCACTGCTCAGTGTGTTAAGACTCACGGTCACAGTGTTCGCTCATCACTTGGCGCCTCAAGGCAGAGTCCAAAAGATGTCAAAGTTATTGGACGATAGCGTTGAGGTTGAGCTTAACGGAATCACGTCCGACCAGGTTAACAGTTTCACTCCGAACATGAGAAGTTATTATTTCTCCGGCGGAAGTACAACAGCCTCCAGGCGTCCTCGGCGAAAAAAACAAATTTAGACTCTGGCTTTGAGGATTTCTAGAATGGTTTCCCAAATGTTGAGCAACCAGATCAGTTATACACTATATCACAATAGTGTTATCACCTGTCAGAAAAAAAGCTGATGTCTGCTGCTGGATGTCATGCTAGTTTTTGTTGTTTAGAATTCCATCTCGCTATGAAGCAGCACATCTTCCTTTTCTCTCGTTTCCTATAATAGAGGTTTCGGGAGCGGGGTGGGTGGGGGGGCTATGTACTTGTACTAACCAAACTGGGGAATAATAGAAAAAGTAATTGGATGTTAAAACTGAGTGGCGCTCACGATGTGATAAACGCAATCATCCTTGTCTTTATCTTTCCTTATTTCCCTCGTAGACGGCGAAGAGTTCGGGCCTGTTTTCATCCATGAGCCAGGCGACGTTGTTTTTCCTTTGGACTCTGATGAAAAGAAAGTGGTGATGCACTGCGAGGCTCGGGGGAATCCGCCGCCCACATACAGGTGTGACATGTGTCTCCTAATTGCGGTCCTACTTTCACAGCTCATTAGCCTGTCATTCATCACAAATGTATTCAAATCTCTGAGTCTTCTCATGTTTTTTTTTCAGTTGGTACATCAACGGAACAGAAGTGGACGCAGAGGCAGACTACCGCTACAGCTTCATTGATGGAAACTTAATTATTACCAATGCAAGTGAGAGCAGGGACTATGGGAAGTACCAGTGCAAAGCAGAGAACGGCTTCGGGACCGTCCTGGGTCGAGAAGCTCTATTGCAGTTTGCATGTGAGTAGACATTTGTACACCAGGTCTAATATTATATTTGATGTACTCTACACAGTAGAATGTACCTCTGTATGTCTATGTTTTAGAAAAATGTACATTTGAGTCAGTTTTCTTAATAGCTGCTCAATAACTTTCCGGAACAAGGTTGATTTTTCTGAGCTTTCATACCGCCAATAAAGGCATCAACCAATCACATTGTTTGGAACGGACATATTCAAAATGTACACTATAGTGTACAACAACACGGGTGACCGGAGACTTTGTTACTCCTTTCAACCCTGTCAAAAGCGGCACAGGCCAGATCCACTTCTTCCTTTCTTACCTTTCACAATAAAAGCCCTAGACAGATCAACTGTTTACCAGAGGGAACATCTTTCTAAGAGGAAACTCAATAATATAGCTTACAGTAGCTCAGGCTGTACAATATAAGGATATGAATCAGACGCTGCTCTGGGTCAATAGGATCCTGGTAGGTGGTTCTCTGCCTGTTCAAACCTTTTTATTTAGAAAATTGTTGCAACTTCTCCAAATCGCATCGCTGCCAGTATGGATAGATTTTATGCAAAATATGCGAGTATTATGCATCTTGGTGTTGTTTATTCGTCATGCCGCCGGTGTGTAAAGGCCTTTAGGGGGGAAGAAGATCACGGATCTCATATGACGCAAATAATTAGCTGCAAGCTCTGTGTCTCTGTGAGTTAAAATAAACCTGTTTGGTTCCAGGGGTAAATAAACAGCACGCCGTCTACAGTAAGGTTTTCGTTGCTGGGTTTAGTTCCCACCGGCTCCATCCGATGCTGTTGAGTTGCACCGCTAACAGGGTATGTGCCCTCAAATGCCACGTCTCAATGGTAAATGAGAGCAAAAACAGCACATTCCTTCCCCCAGTAATCCCCTGGCCCAACTCCAGAGCGTCATCGCAGGCTAAGAAGAGAGAGGCCAGGGGCGCTGTGCTCAGAGGGAAATGCATTGTTGCTGTTCTCTACAGTTTCCTCAGGAGCAATGACCATAATTGCGTTATTGGCATGTCTACAGGGAGCTTACCGGCCTCACTCTCTAAAATGTTGCTTGAAGGTACATTCATGGTCTCATGTGTTGTTATCGGGTCTCACAGTCATTACAGGAATGACTTTAGAAACAAATGGATAGATCAGCCTGAAACTATGTAAACAGAAAAGTGGAATGGAGTTTTTATATATATATATATATATATATATATATATATATATATATATATATCTATCTATATACATACAGTATAAAAGCTCTTTTTCCTTCAGGCCAACAGAATTCTTTTTACTTTTTTTGCTCTTTTGTTTAGTTTTTTTTCCTTCACAAAGTTTCATGTATTTCAATGTGATAAAAAACAAAAAACAAAACAGAAGAAGACATAAATTAAATATAAGCCAGACCGCACTGGCAGGCAGAAATGCCCAGATGGTAAAGCACAGCTAGCGCTTAGAAAAAATAGTTTATGAGGGACAGAAGCTGCGTCTCAACATGTACACTTACTGTATCTGTCCTCTTAACTGTCCAGATCTTTCTCACCCCCTCACTCCACTCGAGTGTCAAATCTGTACGAAAAAATAAAAATGTAGCCTTTTTTTTTTTTTTTCAAAGAAATATGTCGCTTGCCTGAAAATTAGCAATGTAAGACGTAGGCACTCATGTATTAGTGTGAGTCTCAAGCTGAGACAGGGGCAGCTCCTTTTAGTTTTGCATAAATGCAACGTTATCCATCAGATTCATAGAGGAGATTATTGGGCAGTATTTTGACAATTTTTTTGGTTTTATGGAATCAGTGTGGTGTTTTGCAATTTACCTTATTCTTTGTGAATTTGTCGAAGTGTGCATTTCTGTCGGTACGCTTCACTTCTTTATCTGTTAGACTAAGACGACTGCATCCGGTTCAACTTAAAACTAGAAAGGTGCACTCAGTCGAGCGCTCGTCTCCTCCAGGTGTGGCTGCAACGACCACTACTGTTATGTTTGATTGAACGAATGCAAACCGGAATTGTCTGATCCCCCGTCTAGACCACAAGCATATCAAACATACATGTTTTCACCGTACGCCTCACGCTCTCATTTGAATCTATGCAGCTGTCTAACAGACTCGCGTCTCACGGGCCTCACTGCGACCTGAAGTGTTTTGTGCCTGAAGCAGTTGAAGCAGTTGATCGCTTGACCACGAGAGATGCTTGAACACGCAGTCACGAATGAGCACGAACAATAATAGACTATTGGATCTAGTATTGCTTAAGATTAGCCATGGACAGACAGACAGACAGACAGACAAACACATAATCTCCTCTCAGGCCTGGCAGAGATAGCAAAGCTTAGTGAATTACAGATGTGTCATATATTGCAAATGGTTGGCCAGAATTGTACTGTAGCATTGATTTTGTTTTCTTTTAATTAAAGGATTAGAGCTCAAACCAAATTTGATAAAGAATGACGTCACATTGGAAGGAATAACCTTCCTTTCCAGAGGCAACCACTGCTGACCACTCAAGTGTCTTCGTGTAGCATCTTAACCACCTGTAATCTGAATATATTGAAATAAATTATAACCAAAACTATCTTTTCAAATCCAAATCAGTTCTTGTTTTCTGTTTTAGTCCGAATAGCTATTGGCCTGACTATAGTTAAGTCATCTAATGTGCCTTGGCAGCATTTTAGTCTTGAAGTCTGAAAGCATGTGAAGGCTGAAGCAGAAGGAATGTTTGGGGTCACGTTTGGTTGATTGGCAGGTGTGTCAGCTGACACAATGGCCTTTTATTCGTCGCACAACAGCTTCACCCGAGCCACCTTTGCACAAAATTGGATTTTTCTATTTCTGATAACAGACAGGCCAGTTAGTATAAAGTTGTTGGGGGGGGGGGGCGGCGTGACACAGCGTAATGTGGAAAGATGCAGCACAGGCAGGCTGCGCCGAGGTTCAAGGTATTACAGCAGAAATGGCCTATAATCGGCTATAAAATTATACCATTAATATTCCGCTCCGCTGCCAAATCGCATCATTTCCTCGCAGAGCGGCACAGTGGCACATTTTCTGTGGCCCGGAGGGTTTGGAGGCTCAGCCCTGAAATATCACTCACTGAATAAACATGTGTGGCTATCTCAGTCGTACTATTGAGTCAGCAGCAAACACGGCATCTTACCAGCTGTTGTTGTGTTGAGATGGTGTGGGGGAATTAATGATTCTCTGTGTAATAGTGGAACATAGCATCATCACACTGTCAAAGAAGACGGATCTATTAGTGGATATAGTTTACATACTGTTAGTATGAATATAGCAAATACGCATTTAGAGGAGATATATATATATATATATATATATATATATATATATATATATATATATATATATATATATATATATATTATATATATATATATATATATAGATATGCAGATAGATGCACTGTTTTACTTTTTAAGTATTACACATTGTTAATTAAAAGAACAATGATATACATTTCCTAAATAAGCTTTAATTGAACTTGACATGAGAGCTCTTTATTGTTGCTGCTTCACTAATCTGTATTTAGCAAACCTTCTCATCTCGTCCCATGACCACCTTTCTTTTCTCCTTTCGCTCTGTCCATGGCCGTTATATGGCAAATATTCAAAAACGGCGTCAACGTGTAACAGCCTCACACTCGGTCTACATTTCTTTAAAGTGTGGCTCTTCAAAAGGCGAGCCTCAGAAACAAAGAGAGGTGCCCCGCAGCACACATTAGGATGCAGAACCCTCCCTCTCTCTCGCAGCATAACAAATGGCGGGCATTTATCACTCAGCGTGGAGCTCAACTTTTTTCCTCCCCTTTTTCATGTCGGCTCTTCCCGTTTTCTCGCATCGGCACAGAAGTCGACTGCTTTCATGATACACAGGGGCAGTTCTCTTCCTCGTGAGCTCAGTGTTATAAAGAAGTAATTATACGCTCTTATATGTTGCTGAGACTTGAAGTAGAATGATTAACTTACTTGAGCTGTGTTCATGTACGTTATTAATTAAGATATCACGTACACACAGCAGAACTGATTCATGGGGATCTGCATCTCACATTTTGCAGCTTTCAGGTCAGATTTGTGCTTAAAATACAGAGCTGCACATTAATAAGTCTGATATTCTAGTTTTAGCCAACTGCACGAGAAGACAATGAGTTAGCTTTGAGTTGTTAAGCAGTTGCTTGGTTTGATGATTCTTGAGTACATTAAAGGTTTTAAGATGTTGTCATACTTTATGTTGGGGGGGGGGGTTCTGTTCTGTGTCTGCATACTGTAGGAATGAATTTTGAGTTTTCATGTTCAAATTTGAACGTTGGTAGAGCTGGAAAAAAATAAAATAATCTGACAATAGTTTAGTAAGTTTTGGGCATTGGTCCAAAGTCACGTCCCTGTTGCATCACTCGCCTGTATCCTCCCGTCCAGAGGGTGGTGAAGTCAAGCTGTCAAACTGAACACAGCCCCGTCTCATGCAGAGAGTCGGGGGAGAGGTGGAGCGGACCAACCCGAGTGCACGAGCAAAAGGTTCAACCGAAGGCTCTATGTATTCTATCCACTGGCTCTGAAGATGTTTCAGTAGGATGCCTTTTTTCTCTCGCTTTGTTTTGAAATCCTGAGCCGCTGAACTCACACTTGGGCTGTATTTCAGCCGGGACTTTGAAGGCAGCAGGCAGAGAGGAGGCCTCTGATCTCTCTCTCTCCCCAAAGACTTCTCTCTCTGCAGACGGGAGTCTGGCTGAGGCTCAGGTATCGAGCCACTTCGAGCAGTACAGTGGTAATGAAATTAATGGGTTGCTTTGACTTGAGCATTGGAAGACACACACACATACACACACACACACACACATCTGAAATGTTCTACAAATATGGGATGATCTGTATTTAATGCCCATTAATTGAATCCATACTGATCTTGAAATAAGTAATTTGCATCGAGCACCTGCTCCTGCGCTCGCTGCAATTTTCATCCCTGCATGTCTGGATAATGACCATGCTGTTTTCACATGATTATATAGTCATTAATATTGACTCACTTACATAACTGTAGTTTGCAAATTGAAATGATAGGTCAGAAAGCCTCTACTCCTGGTGTCCTAACATATGACTGCTTCATTTAAGACATTGAATAAGTCTTGTTTTTGATGGACTGAAACATCATTGCTGTGGGGCTTCAACATCCTACTCACTTGATGATCCCTCAGCACTGGAGGTCCATGTTGTTTTTTGTTGTTGTTGTTGTTTTTTTTCTGTCATACTGGCTGTTATTGCTCATGCTAACCATGACTTATTCATTCCAAACTACCAGTGCTGCTGCTGCTGCTGCTGCCTGAAATGCAAATTGTGTAATTTCCCGTGTGCCCGAAAATGTTTCCCAGGAAAGACGTCCCCTATTACTATAAGTGTAATGGGGCTCTTAAACTGGATGTACCGTACCGTTGAATTGTTATCGCGCTCTATAGCAGTTGGTTATATAGAGCAGCGACATGGAAATGCATCAATATTTATTAAATAAGGCGAGCCTTCTAAGAAGACTTTCCACAACATGTAGGCCTGGCTGAATAATTGAAGGGGAAGGAATATGTACAGAAACACACAAACTCACAGCTGTTTGCTGCCAGGTACATCAGTTGTTGGAGGTAAAAACACTTGGTCAGTCGTCCTGGCGACAGCTGGCGTTTCTGTCTTTGAGTGATTTATTCAAGTATATACTCACTCGTAGCCTTTCGTCTATTTCCGAATTAAAGCTACAGTAGCGAACATTAATCCAAAAATTAATAAGAAAAAACGAGGTAGTGGCAGCGACAGAGATGACATGGTGGTGACAGCCGCCGGTGAATAATAGTGAACCCGGTGACAGTCGGCGGCTCTCCGTCTCTAGACTCCATCTCTGGTTGCAGCTTGTTAGAACAAATAAATCAGCGCTACTCCCACACAGCACTATGCACCGAGATGATGGGTTTGAGTATCGCTAGGATAGCAGTCCAAGACTGCAAGTCAGGGTCCAGGATCCAAACACGCTGGACAAGCCAGCAGCATCCAGTTTGAATGGAGGCACCGGACTCTGTATTGACGGGCCAACATGTGGGGAAATCAATTTAAGGTGAAATGCTCAATCACTCATTGGTCCTTTTAAACAACATTGGGGGCAAAGAGAGGGCTATGACAGTGCATTTCAGAAATGTTAGGGTTGTGTGTTGTTGTTCCAACGTCGCACACTGTTCAGTGTGGAAATGGCTGATTTTAAGCACAGGAAGTGGTCGGCCTGGCAGATTGATCTGTGGTGAGGACTGAATGCTGCAAATCCAGTTTTAATGACGAGCTACTCTCCTGGTTTATTCCTCTGAAGAAGTGCAGTGAAGCACATGAAATATTTACTCTTCCTTTTCACAAGGTCGAGTTATTTCTTTTTACCATTTTCTGAAATGGTTCAAATGAACCTTTCTTCTGCTTAATTTTTCAATACTTACTTTTTATCTTCTGTTTTCCTTTTGAACTAGAAAGTTTCTTAAAAGTGCGGTTACCAGAACAGAAATATAGAACCACGTGGATGTTTAGAAAAATAAGGAAATACTCTTTGACAGTAAATTGACTGTGATGAAGACCATGAACTACGATCATTGTTATGCGTGCCAGAAATTGTATATGAAAGCACGTTTCACAAGCCCCTCGGAGGCATAATTATCCAACAGTTCCAGTTCGATGGTAAACAACACTGCCTCTCAAGGTGATGAAATGAAAGTGTTGGAGACACAGAGACCCGCCCTGGGTCAGCAGCCTGTCGCTTCATTTCCACACTTTGGCATTGCTTCAACTAGAAATTAAACGGGCGGTACCGGGGTCTCGAAGGCTGCAGTTCTGGGATTTCAGATTAAACCTGCTTTGTTCTGCTGCCACGGAAAAAACAACTAGGTGAAAACAAAAACTACCACATTAGCACGTTGAAAATGATGTCTGCTGAAGGAGCTGGGTTCAGAAAAAGTGATATTATATGACAGATGGTTTCATCTATCAGGAATTTAATTATGATTCGTTCTAGTCAATTCTGGAGTGTAGAATTCCACAGATCAATTAAAATTCATTTTTCCAAACAGCATGGCAGCTGTGCAAATGTTATCTGAATAAAAGATCAGTCAGCAATAATTCTCTTTTTACACTTAGAGACCAGTTCAAAGAAAGACTGATATTAAATGATCATTTCAACAAATTAAAGGGTTTCCTTTAGGGCTGCAACTAACGATTATTTTAATAATCGATTAATCTGTCCATTATTTTTTCGATTAATCGATGAATCAGCAGGGAAAAGGCGAGTGAATAAATCGTGTCTTTAGTCTTGCAAACTATACCACCCCTGCTGTACTACTGTTATTAACGAGCTAACGCTAACTTGTCATGCTTGTCAAGCTGGATAACGAGTAAACAGCAGCACCAGGAGAGCTACTGGAGGGACGTTACGTTCCTCACTTCACAACAGAACAACAGTAGGATTCTGTAGCGACTAACCTGCTGTTGAACTCCCTTCCTCCTCATCAAGGACTCCAACTTGTTTACGTTTTAGGTGCTGAATCATCACCGTGGTTCTCCCGTGCCGTGCCATGTCGTTTTTGCATATCTTGCAATTAACACACTTTTTCGATTTATTTGGTGTGAAATGCTTCCACACCTTGGATGACTCAGGTCGTACTGATTTCTCTTCCTCCGCCGTGTGTTTCAGAACAACGTTACGTGTCTCTCCGATGGTCTTTCCTCTACCTCCGCTCTGCTCTGTGCTCAACTCAACTTTTTATACTCAAACATCTCTGCGACTTATTGAGTGGCGTAAAAATCGCAAGACACAACAAATCGATAATGAAATTCGTTGCCAACGCTTTTAATAATCGATTTTAATCGATTTTAATCGGTTTTAATCGATTTTATCGATTCGTTGTCGCAGCCCTAGTTTCCTTGTCTTCTTGTTCAGGCCAAGGCTTCCCAAGGTGATTGGTTCCACCCACTCACCTGCCCGAGCCAATCACGAGCTGAGCATAGCCACAGCTCGTTAGCGGCAACCAAACCAAGTGCCAAAAACTGCACTCCCTCAAATGGCCACTTGAAGCTAGGGGCAAAAGCGAGTCAATCCCCATTGACTCCCATGTTCAAACGCCCCGCTTCACAGCAGAAATAAACCTATTTAAAGCGTGAAACATGAAACGGTTCTGGTCTCTATAGCTAACGTTCATGACAAATGTATGAGGGGTTAATTCTATACAACCAACACGTTACAGTTACATTGAGGCTTTAAAGTTCGGCATAATTGAGGGCGTGGCCGCTCTGAGTGATGCTAAATGCTAGCTGTCTACTCTCAGGAGTTCGGCTGTGTCGTCACTGCCGAGAAGGCATTGGCCGGAGGACTTTGAGCTTTACAATGGCTCCTCAGAAACCTGTGGGTGATGTCACAGAGATTTCATACAGTCTGGGTATAGCATGAGCCACCTAGCTGCTACCTTAGCACCAAGGTGGCTGTTTGGCTAGAAAGACACAACAACTACCCACAATATCTCCATAAATACAAACTGTAAGGGCGCTGTCATGTCGTCCATCTTTATATGCACTCTATTTATATACATGACCAATGTGTGTGATGCCATCTACTTCCTCTACTATGTCTCATAACCGTGTGATATTTTGCTGTCTTTGCGTGCTCTTCCAGATCTCGGCGCCTTCAGTGGGAAGACCAGGGGCGGGGTCTCCGTGCGTGAAGGCCAGGGCGTGGTGCTCATGTGTACTCCTCCGCCTCATTCACCAGGTAAGAGGTTAGACCTTCAGTCTCAGCCAGAAGGGGGGGGGGGATATTGTTTTCTCTCTGCTGCACTTTGGGATTGTCAATGAACTCATCACTATTCATCACGAATCCTATGACAACGAGTAATATTGTTATCACTGTGCCAAGCTGAGTTATTGCCTTTATTATTTATTTATTTATTGCGTTGTATTTTGATGGTTACTCTTTGCACGCGTCCGTTCTGCTCTCCATCCATCCGTGCCGCTCAAACGACGAGCGCGATAAGTTATGGCGACGACAGAGCCGGAGCGCTCGGATTCTCAGAGATGAAATTTGCTGGATCATTAGAAGCGAAGGGAAATGTTACACAGACAATTATTCCACTATAGGCGGCGCTCTTTAACGGCACATCTCGACCATCCCTCTCTGCAGTCGTCCTCTAATGTAAGCTCTTATGCGAGCCATGAATCACCCGCGCTTTGTTTGCATCTGCTCCGTCGCACCGCTGCACTGCACCCGTGGGATTGTTTGCTAAGTGCTCTTCAGCTCCCGCTTCTGGAGGCCATTTTGAATGACATGATAGCAACCAGAGAGTCAATGATAGAATAGCTGACAATAATAAAAAAAGAGATCATTTATGATTAATGAAGCTGAATGATTGACAGAGCTAAGTGTGGTGCAGATGATTGTCGTCTTTAGTTCTCCATCAATAATTTTTCTCGCTGCATTTACAGGTCAAGCGACAGAACATGCGCGCTTTCATTAGTCCACCCCAACCACCGGTGTAACGAGTGAGGGACATGACATCACAATCAAACACTGCAGATGATGTGGTGCACTGAGATCAGTATAATGGAAATAGTGATTTTCTGTCATTTAAGGTTGGTTACAGTCTTGCTGCTGTAAGCTGTTCAAATTGACCACGGTTTCAGTCATGATGAAAAACTGTAAGACCCTTGTGTTACATTGCTTCCATTAGATTGACCGACTGGATCAATACAGAATATGTCATATAAATAGTCACTCAACCGCTGAAAGTGCAGCTGAGAATAATGAGCTCTTTCATCAGATATCATCAAAACTAAAAACTAAAAAAATGAGAAGTCTCGTGTGGTGAAACACGGTAGTGAGTTATTTTAATACTACTTTAATACATTGTGAGGAGGTTGTCGAATCAGGGAAACAATTAAGAAAAGATGTAAAAGATCAGATCTGCAAAGCGACACATATGACACTTAAAGCCCACAAGAACTGAAGTACATTAAATATTGCTGCCAGGTATTAACGCCGTGACTTTTAAAAGAAACTCTATCAAAGGTTTTTTGTAAGAAATGTATTTAAAGCGTAACCACTGTGGGATACAAGGTCCTTGATAAGGCAACGTGGCTAATATTGATTATTATTTACACGCTAAAAAGGCCCCTCAACTAAAACTATAAGAAGAAATCACAAGTGTTTAGTTTTGTGTCTATTCACCTATTCAAACAGTGGACTTATGATAATCATACTACAGTCAGGTGCAGATTGTTACACTGTTAGAATGCCGTTGAATGGCAGCTCGAGCCGTTATGTTGATGCGTATTAGTCATGATCACAGCCTATGCTCAAACACACGATACAGGTGAGATTGTAATTTATTTTTTCAGCAGCGTTGACATAAAATGAAAAATGATCTCCAACAGCAGAAATGATTAAAACAAAAAAAAAAAATGGCACCACCCTAAAATGTGCTGATGAACGCCTCGGTGAGTCGGACCGTGTCTCACTTGAAATTCACAACGTATGGGGAGCGTTAAACAATGTTTGGGTTAAATTGGTTGTGGGAGGATTTAAAGACATTAATATGGAACTTAAATTAGATCGGCCTTGTGGGTGAAAATAATTTGGAATCGCCGAGATGTGAAATGTTGATTGTTTTCCATTTCATGGCTTTGAGTGCTTGTGACCACTTTTTTATGTGTCTTTGGTAAGTAGTGTTCTACTTTTAGGAAGCTGAAGTATGTTGGATCAAACCTTTTGGATCTCCGGTGTCATTCTCTAGTTCACAGAGTACAGTTGGTCCAGTTTGTGTCTGTGTCTCTTCCCTCTCGTTATCAAGGAGGCCTCTCAGTAGATTAAACAAACGATGCCGAGCTTGCAAATTAGTCTGTTGACAGAAGTGTCCTCTTTCTGATTCCGTTTCAGTCTTCTGCCTTATTTGCAGCACTTTGAGCTCACGTGGAGCGCCGAATTGACTTTCAGATCTGAGCATCTTTGAAACAGCAGTTATTCATTATTAACAAAGAGGATGATGTCTAAAGGAGATGTAGCCGAAAAACAGACAGATTATGGATGCACAATCAAAGAGTCGTGAAATACTGTTAATCAATATTGAATGGATTGTCCCTCAGTTTGATATTCGTCTTCATTTGTATGATGGATGTGTTTGTGTACTGTAGGACTATTCATGATAGGCACAAAGCAAAGCTGTCAAGGTCTGTTCTATGTTCATCACAGTCATATTGAATCCATCCATATCATCAGGGTCACTTTGCCGACTATTGATGACCTCTTTTTTTCCTGACCCCCCCCCCCCCCCCCCCCCCAAAAAAAAAAAAACGTTTCCTTCCCAGCAGCTGCGTATATTTTTTTTTACTTAATTTGTGTATCAACATGCACAGTAAAGAATACTAAATACAGAAGCACAGCTGTGCCGCCAAGTCTACCAGGGATCAGGAGTTGATATTCCACACCATCACACACTGTTATTCGTGAAGAAAATATAAATGATTCAACTTCGATGCAGAGACCTTAATAAAACGTCAAAGATCATTAGCTGTAAAGTCAGAAAAGGTCCTTGTGGTCAGATTATATAATAGTTACACACACACAGCTTATCATTCTCCAGTTGTACCTTTCTGATTGTATCACCAATTAAGTACAATAACCTGGCTGCTAATAGTCGGCTCGTTAAGGCCCTGTGTAATTATTTTCTTCACCTTAAGGGGCCTCTGTAATATTTTTCTAGACTTCATATAGACAGTCATTTTATGCTGACGAGCACCTGATCCTTTGTTATTGTGCAAATCCCACACTCATTACTTCTTTGGATTATTATTCATTAGTTTTCAGCTGTGATTAACAGTGGCGGCATCATCAATGTAAATTATCGCCGGTTAATAACTGCCTTGGAGTTTGTTGTGCCTCTGTTGAACCGGTATACGCAGCGTTCCACTAGAAGGTAAGTGACAAAGCCGAGCTGTAGTTCAGAGCAAAGCGATAGTCAACATGTCAGATCGTTGCTCTTGGGTGCAGTGAGACCAGACGATCGTTTGGGGTGCTTCAGTAATTATTTGCATGATTTGCCGCAAACTCAATCAGTCAAAGTCAAATACATATAGTATTCTGCACAGTGGCGTTACATAAGCACCATAGCACGCTTTTACGATGGTCCCAAGTGCGCGCTATAGTTACTAGTTAGCAAGGGATGTACAGCGAGAGCCGGTCGTTACCGAGAAATCAACCCCAACAGGGCGGGCAGGACGCGGGTCTGGAATCACCCTGAAGGGGTTCATTCCACAATAACGACCCACTGGCTGTACATTATCCCGCTTATTACACGGCCGCTTACTAAACAGACGAATATGTTGTCACCAAATATGGATTTAATTAATGATTTTTATTGATTTAAAACTGATTTTATTGGTTTACAAATTATTTTATTGCTTCTGTGAAGAACAAATTGTCCAGTTAGAACTGCAACACCGTCCTTAGTAACTCCGTCTGTTATTCACAGCAGCGGTCTGCGATAAAGAAATAACCGCATCGAGTATTTATCAAAGCCATGTAATAATAAGGCATAGTGTATGTATAACTGGAAATGATATCCAGCGCAATAGCAAAACAGCATTATAAATAAGTGTTTGAAAAGACTGTTTCAGAAAAACGTATGCTCCAGAGTGTATGAGGCTGTAGGCTTACAGAGATTTCTCGGGATCACTAGAGTCATATCTACTATTGCTTTGTAATGCACAGGATACACGGAGGACCATTACAAACATAAAGACCAAGTCAACACAAACACAAAGAGAGGTTCTGCATGTTTCTAATGGGTATGTTCTGCGCTCCGTGCTTCTACAGAGATCATCTACAGCTGGGTGTTCAATGAGTTCCCCTCATTCGTGGCGGAGGACAGTCGCCGCTTCATCTCCCAGGACACAGGAAACCTGTACATCTCCAAGGTGCAGCCCTCTGACGTAGGAAGCTACATCTGTCTGGTGAAGAACGCGGTGACGAACGCGAGGGTCCTGAGCCCTCCGACGCCACTGACGCTGAAAACCGACGGTGAGGCTCTCAGATTCATAGCACCTCTCGCACACAACGGTCCCTGATTTGTCTAAGTGCCCTATTCAGACAAATCTAATGGAGTTCACTGGATAAATCACGCAGAAAATATCCCAGTCCTCCCTCTGTTCATTTTTAATATTTTTTTTTCTTCTATTTTCTATCTATTACAGCGCTACCTCCGCCTGAACTTGTTTAGCGCAGATGAAAAGCATATTTTATACTCTGCCGGTGCATTTTATTGTATCATCGTTTGGATAAAAAAATGTTCAGATGAGCTTGGTTAATCAAAGTGGCTCGGTCCTCCTGCTTTCCGCTGAGCCTCGGGTTAGTGGAGGGCGTCCGGAATTCCATACACACACTGTAAATAGATAGTGAGCAATGCTTTAACATTAGTGTTGGGAGCCTTCTTCGCTCACAATGTGCTTCGGTGAAACTGGTCGTCAGGGAAATCATTTTCCAGCATAAAATTAACTGAATCAATGGCCCTTGCTGTGGATGGGTTTCGGCTCTTTTATACTAGCCTCTCAGGAGCCGTGCCGTGGAGCTGTTTGCTGGATTCAGGTGTGGATTTCACCTACAGGCTTCTTTTTTTTTTTTACGCCCGACTACACAGAGAGACGTCCATCACTTCACACAGGTGCTCGTCATTGTCGAGGTTTTCAAAGAGCCACTGAGATTACATCCCCAGTGAAGCTGTGAAAGGCCCTCTCTGCCTCGGAACCACGTTTGTTCCAAATGTTGCAACACGAATCGGCCTCTTAAGAATCACACCCCTTCCAGCAAAATCCCTACGCTGTATTTGCATAACCTTGTATGAAATGGCCCCCGGGGACATACATGATACTTAGCACATAACCATGCTAAATTGGTTTGTGTCTCTCATTAACTGAGATGCAAAATACAGTCAGAGGGGCACGTGGTCAGTCTGCTGTCAGCGCTTTAATGTGGCTCACGGCTGTGGAAAGAAAGTTTTTTTTTTTTTTCTGGTTCATTTTTGTAAGGAGGAGTGGTAAAAGAGGAGCATCCATATTGCGATGTCCATCCATAATGTGGCTACGATACCGGGTCTGAAGGACAGCCCTCTCACCTGGAACACAGCACGTCCAAATCGAATCCCCACAGCTGCAGGTCCATTATGCCAAAGAATGCCCCGGCATCTCTCGCCCTGCAAATCACATGATGTTCAGCGGCCTTCTATATTGTGAATTTGGGGGTTCTGAAATGCCGAAAATTGCATTGGCACAACTCCCAGCAGACACCCAAATGCCCCCGCGCCGTGCGCCCCCCTCAGTCATTGGAGTCCGAACAATCAGACGCCGCAATCTGTGCCTCGGTAAAAAGTGAGAGATTATTACACAGTAGACAGTTGAAGCTGGATCCGTGTGCGGCTCACCACTGTCAGCTCCGACACCGACTCTCTTAATCAAAACAAGCATCTGGGCTCCATTATACCCTGCTGGAAGCCATTGATCGTCAATTCGCAATCCACCTTGAGCAGAGCAGAGCGGGGCTGAGCGCCGATCTCTGCACTAATGCACTCTTTTTAAACAGATATACAGTTCATCTCAGAAACACTCTCCCTTTGATTTATCTGCTTGGTGTAAATATGAGCAAGCGCATAATATCACCGTGGATAGCAGTGACTTTGAAACGGCTCTGAATCAGAACACATGTAGAGTGTTTGTTTATTTATGAGGACTTCTACAGGAAAAGGAAATTGCTGTTAATAAAAAAAAAAAAAGAGACATTTAAAAAAGTCTGTTATGTCATTTTGTAGTTTTGGACATCTTTTGTCATCCATGATCACAAGCCTCAGAGAGGTTTTACATCGTACGTCGTGGTTGACCGTGCAGGAGTAACCTACCAGGTTTACTCAATGTTTGCATGTGGCTCACTTTTGTACAAGGTAGTTTGTAAATGCCAGAAAATGATCACTATTTCTGATTATTAATTTATTTTGTTTGCTATATATTCGACTGCTAAAATGCAGGCGGCAACCACCGGGTCTGAAAAGTGAAGCCAATGTGGAAGTGTCTTAAAGTTGAATTTCTTCTAGTGGCCACCAGGGGGCGATTCTGCTGGTTGTAAAAAGATCTCAGATTGCATAGAAGTCTATGAGAAGATGACTCTACTTCTCTCTTGATTTATTACCTCAGTAAACATTGTGAACATGAGTTTATGGTCTCAAGCTCTAGTTTCAAGTCTTCTTCAATGCAGCATGATGTTCATTTAGTAAATTATGGTCCAATTAGAGTCAAATAGACCATAAAGCAGGGTATGCATTAGGGCGTGGCTTCCTTGTGATTGACAGGTCACTACCATGACGTTGTCCGGTCTGAGTGTTTCTTACCTACCTTAGTTAATTGATTGTCAGTCATTTAAAAATGTCTTATTCAGCATTCGGTTGTCCAACCTCTCGTGTCACTTCTGGTTGCAAATAACCAACATGATGACGGCCAAAGGCCTTAAGCTAAATACTAGCTTGTTGCACTTATTGTATTCATATTACTTATAGCACTAACTGTTTTTCTTGTTTCTGCACTGTACTTTGGCTCTGAGTTATGCTCTGCTTCATGCTCTTAGATGCTTGTTTGGAAAAGGAAATGTACTTATGACTTCTGGTGACTAGTAGTTCTTTTGATTACCAATGTTGATGCACTTATTGTAAGTCGCTTTGGATAAAAGCGTCTGCTAAATGACTGTAATGTAATGTAATGTAAATGTCAAACTCAAGGCTTCAGAATGCCAGTCCACAAACCAATGGGTGACGTCGGAGTGACCACATCTTCCTCTTATATACAGTCTACGCTAAGAAGACACATTGCTTTAGTCGGCACTTTTTTATTTTAAACTTATTTTAATGGAAAGTGTCAGTTTAAACAAACTGCTGTTGTTCTCAAGCTGATTGACGGTTCATGTAATAGATTTATGTACAGCAGTATACCAAGTGAATTCTCTATTTATAACTAAAACTCTTCAATCACTCCGGGTGTAAATATTCTTTAAATATATGTTGCCACAAAAAAAAAAGCATATTGTTCTTTTAATTAACCATTGTTTTACATTCAGGTAAATGGTAAAGCCTCCAGTTGGACTGCAGTACTCGTGATGTTATTAATGTTATCAGAAATGTTCTCTCTCCACACCAACAGTGATATCAGTGCAACATAATGTTTGCAGACACATGTCATCTCCATACGGACATGTTTTCTGTACTACACCAAACATTTTTACCTCAAGAGGAAATGTTTTTTTTTTAAATCTGATCAACATGAATCAGTATTTACCGTCACATTATCAGAGTTTGTCTGCTATATCACAACATGCTGTGTACTATTAATCCTGTTCCTCGTATAAAGCATGGCCCCGTTGCTATTGTGCTGCAGATGGAGGATCAATGCCTGTAGGGCAACTTCCTCAATGGGTTCAGTGGTAGAGGTGAGACAATCCAATTACAATTAGACTATCCAGGAATAGGCTGGACCAAGAGGGAGTTGTTACTGTGGTAGACTATTACAATTTCACTATTACAGGTCTACATTTTTAATAAGACAAAAACCTAAAAAAGCTAAAAGCTATTTTCCAAGTTATGTACTGAATGCGTATGTGTTCTATTAACTAAGTTTCTCAAAAGAGGATCAGAGAGCAAATAAAACACATACTTTTTCAATGCTATCATCTTGCAGTCCCAGTAAGTTTCAGGATAGGGTTTTTATTTTGGAATTGGTTCGCAGAAGAACAAAGCACAACAGAAAAATGTAGTTTTTATGTGATTAATAAATAAAACCGTAGCATAAAATATAAAGCCACACTTCAAATGAGGGCTGTTAATGTTTTAGCACACCAAGACATTATTTCTTTCAATTCCATCAGGTCCAGCCGCTGAGACTGAATACGATATTCGATATACTGTGGATTGAGCCCATGAAATATTGCAAATTCATTATATGTGAAGGGCTGCTTTGGAGCTATAAATGTTGAGAATGAGATTGAAATTGAAAAGTTCTTTGGAACAAATAACATAAAACTCCTTTACCATGCATAGTGGGCCACAATTCAATAACCCCACTCCTTCTCTGCTGCATTCATTTTACCACATAAAAAGTGTCAGGTACATGTAGGAGGTGTAATTATGGTTTCTCAAATGTCATGCCGGTCATTTGTCTTGCTGATCACGTGGCGGAGCACCGGATGTGGTCCGCTGTGTTTTGCTGGGTGTTCAGAAAGGTGCCGGGGGTTAGCAGTGTGTCCGTTCACGTGCAATGATTGTGTCTACATTCAACATTCCTTTGCAAAGAGTTTCATGTCGGCAAACTCCCATTTAATAACACTGATAATAGTAATTAGACCCCAGATGAAGGTGTTTTCCTTTGTTACTCCAAATTCGCCCGATGCTATCTGACATATCGTTGCATGTAAATGCATATAAATGGCCGCCTGGACGTACAGATGAAAAAAAAACAAAGAGAACCACGTCCTCCGGCTGCGACTTGGAGCCGGGGCGTTAGTCAGAGCGGCACTTAGCAAGACCGATAACACGTTATCACTTGTGTCCTTCACAGTGTGTTTGTAGAGTGGCTTACTAATTCTTGGAGACAATGCACTACTTCACCCTGTTGTCACTGGAGAGTACGCGTTAGTACATCTTCTTAATGGTTTGTTTTTGTGACACCGCGGCTCGTGACTTTTTCTGCCATATCTAACGTCGACGTACACTTTGTGCTCGTGCGTAGACGGCGATATGCTGCCCATGTAGAATCACGACTGAACTTTGACTACACAACAAAGATTTAAAAATGTTAAAATGTTTTGGTATAGCAAAAACACATGGTTATTCAGTTGCTCTGTGTTTGGGCTACAATAGTATCACTATCCCTATTAATAAACAGTGTTTAAAGCAAAGGTGGATGTGCCAGATGGTGCACATAATGTGCGCTCGCACACTGCGTGATTCAATACGCCTCTGTATCCTTTGAGAGGCCTTTTGAATCAGGAACTCCTCCAGAAATTTAGATCTCAATTTTTTTTTTTATCATAAAACAGATACCGGGGCAAATCACTACACCCAGTCTCTGTGTAGCACACACTGCAAGAAAAGACAAAGGTGATGATGGGGTAAAGGAGGGAGGGAGGAGGGAGGAGGGGGGAGGGGGGCGGGTAAATAGCAGTTTCAATCTGCTTGCTTCTAATGTCTGTAATTCCTCTTTCCTAACCTTTTCCAGGTGTCATGGGTGAATATGAGCCCAAAATTGAAGTGCATTTCCCTACATCTGTTCTGGCTGCCAAAGGAGTCACTGTCAGGCTGGAGTGCTTTGCTCTGGGCAAGTAAGTAAAGGAAGAACATATTGCACAAATATGGCTTGTTGTTTATTGCTGCAGCATCATATTAATCACCATGAAAAGTATAATGCTCTGTTGCTGAGCGATCCTTTTGATAATGCTCCTTGTGTTTCCCCCTCTTCTTTAAATTGCATTATTCCATTACCTGAAAGGGGACCAGGCATATCTTGTCTGCAGGCGGGATGTTAAGTGAGTGTAGAGAAAGTGCAGCACCACAGCTCTGCTGTTAGATGGCATGTTAGTGCAGAGGTGGGGGGGGGGGGGGGGGGGGGGACTGAAAAGGGAATTCCGCCCAAGGGACTCATGTGTTCTCATAATTGAGAGCCCAAATGTATCTGTGTTTCCTGGGTGCTTTCAGGGTCTGTTATGAATGCAGGACGGCAAGGTTACGTCTATGGTAAGATGGAATTGGTAATAGTTCTCTGCCAGGAGGGAAAACACACTTTTGTCCTCCGAGACTTCAATCCAAACCACTTACCACAGCTGCTAAAGTTAGCATGCAGGCTCCATGGTTTACACAACCATCGCAGGAAAAAAGATATTTAAAAAAATGTAATAACAACATTGTGTGTATATATATATATATATATATATATATATATATATATATATATATATATATATATATACGTATGTACGCGTATATATATATATATATATATATATATATATATATATATATATATATACGTATGTGTGTATATATACAGTATATGTATGTATGTATGTATATATATAAGGTGTGTATATATATGTGTGTGTGTGTGTGTGTGTATATATATATATGTGTATGTGTATATACTGTATGTATGTGTGTGTGTGTGTGTGTGTGTGTGTGTGTGTGTGTGTGTGTGTGTGTGTGTGTGTTCTCCAACGCAAGGTTGAAGTGGTGTTTGACATTACAAGGGATAATTTTCATTGTACAACATAATCTTTTATCACCCCTACCCCATTTTGTTTATAATTATTCATTGCTGATTCTTATCTTCAGTGCAAACAGTCTGTAATCTGCAGATGACTAAGGACCTCATAATTGTTTTCTTTGATTTCAATCGGTTATCCACATTATGGTAAGCCATTTCCTAAATATATAGACTCTGCATTTTAATCTCACACCTCTTTGTATTTCCCATCAAGGAGTTTTTTGGATGCTCGTAGAACAGTCCTCGCTCTGTGCTTCCATCAATGAAACAATTTGTGCCTGATGGCTTTCAGTCAGACAGTGATAGTGGTGACTTACCCTTTTACATACTGTGGAGATGAATGATTTATCAATGCTCCCCTATTAAGAAATGCCAGTCTTTATATAGCGCCGAAAATGAAGTTGAAATGGCTTTTGTTCTCCGGTTGTTCAATATTGATGATGGCACCACTGGCTGAGACGGGGCCGAGCGGCTCTTTGTCTGTGAATGCCAGAGCTCCTTGATATGATTGTCTGTTGTGATATTTACCAGTGACACTACTTTGTAGGCCACAGTCAAGGGCAAAACAGAACATTGAGACAATACACATGAAACAGTCCAATAGTTTACCATTGGACCATTGTGTGTGTGTGTGTGTGTGTGTGTGTGTGTGTGTGTGTGTGTGTGTGTGTGTGTGTGTGTGGACACTGTAGAATGATAATCATTGTTTGAAATAGGAGCTTCATTAGCACTTTCCTATTTGGGGGAACACATCTTTTATGTCTTTGTTAATTGAAATAATATGTGGTGTTCTCATTTGCATGTTGGTTTGATTTTTCTTTTTTTATTGCCTGCTGATGCAAAACAGTTATTGTTCAGCCAGATTTTTTTTTATATAAAAGGATTATCAGCATAATCGCCATGAATGATTTTCACCATTTTAATATTTTATTTTTTTCTTCATGAACATTATATTATATAATATAATATAATGATAATAACAGAAAACAACCCTAGAAAAGACTAAGTGACTGACATGATACATAACAAAACAAAGGATGAAATAATAATATACATCCTAATAGTAAGATCTTTGATCATTTAAAGATAAAAAGAGAACATTCATTTGACGGATGATGATGTGCTACCTATAGATTTTCAAACAGCACTAATTCAATTTAAATCTTTGGATTCACAGTCAGATTTACAAGACACTCTGGGAAGTGCAGTGCTTTTAGCTGCTTTCATTTCAGGGGATATTGGAGTATGTAGTTCAAAAGGCCTTGCACATTTGATGGGTTACACATTCTCCCACTCATTTCCACTTAAAATACAATATGCGGTGGAGGCTTTCATCCAAATTGCCTGAGAGGAGTGGATACACTTTTAGTTTCAGTGACCCCAGAGGGAATCAAACTCTTGAAACACTCGCAGTTACGTTCCTCTTTGAGCAATGCTGCACCACAAGGACCACACCGTCAGCAGTAACATAAAGTGTCTCTTAATGACAACACATTCCATGCTCTTGGTGCTATGGTTAATGTTTTTCAGAGACAGTTTTAGCTCATATAATACAGGTGAAATGTGGCTTTAAATTCTCCTTATAAAGCAGTAGAGATTTTCCCAGAGGCACTAAGACATTGAGAGCTTAGCAAATGAGCTAAATGCTGGAATAACATCCAGATTGTAATGATCTGACACAAACCAATTCCCCTCTATATTTTGGTATTAGATTTAATTTTCAACCTTTATTATAGAACAAGATGAGGGCACAGCAATTGTGTGGAATGCTAATTAACAGCTTGCCTATGGGCACATTCCTAAATTGAAAACACCTTACATAAACTCAAGTGTGTAGCGCGTTGTTAGGGTATGAAATACTCAGTTTGTACTCTCTGATAAGATGTACATGTCCTCAGCTTCTGACTTCAGGAGTCAGTGCCAGCAGTTTGGTACAGAAGACACTGACAGGCAGAGGTTCTGGTTTCTAAACTTAGTGCTGTGGACATGTACTGGCCCGGTGCTCATTATTCAGCCTCCGAACAGAAACCCTGCCACAGACTCGGGAAGATACACCCTCATGTTCCAGCCCCTCGAGGTCTCTGTAGATTTGCTCTGTTCTTCGGCTGGTCGAGATTTTATTTGGAGCAAAGGTCTTTTGCAAAATTCTCCATTAATAACATATAAGGACGGGCTCCAAAACAACCGCATGCCATATGCATGAGTACTGATTCAATCTGTTGATGGCATATGTGGTTCTTACACCCCACAGGGGCATTGAAATAAAAATGCCAAGTCCTAACAAATGGACCCTCGTTAGACCACAGATATTTGATTTTACCTCAGGCCCCAGATGTTGCCCCTAGTAACCAAACTGCATTTGGGAGGATATTTGGTTTTGATGCACCACACCGGTCGATATACAAAATACAAAAAAACAGGAAGTTAAACATCATTTTCTCTCTAATATATATTATGTGTTGCTAAAAAAAACATCCTCTTCAAACAACGGTGTTTATTCAAGTTTCATGCAAGAAACACCATTTTACAAGCTTTTGAACACACCCAATACTAATTTGTACCGATAAGAGCTTGAATGCATCATGTGCAACCTCGGGAAACGTTAGCAGTTAGCTCTGCTATTTAGCCATACCACCGGCTGCTAACGGCTAACATTAACTAGCTCTCCTAATGCCGATTTCAACACTGTTTTGTCGTTCACCATGTAGCATTTCCAGGGGAAAAAAAGGTTGCTCAAGTGTTGGACCACAGCTGTGTAGTGCTAGGATGTGCATGTGCAGAACGGATCGGTCTGACGTATGATATGATGACATGATATTGGATTGGATTTGCGTACTCACTGATACCCGACCCAGCATTTTATTCTGTACCGGAGGCGTTTCTGATACTGGTATCAGAACAACTCTATCTGTCTACAGAAGGGGAGTTACTAGTGATGACAGCGACTTATTTTTCTACTCTATTTGACTAGATTGATGTATGACTAATTAAAACGGGGGGGGGATTATACTTTGTAAGGGATTAACTGGAATGCTTGTTACATAAATAGAAATGATTGTGACTGTCTATGAATGTCACACATCGTCCTAAATGTTGCATTAAGTAACCGCCGTGCTTCCTTTCTCATAACTTTGCATCGAGACACTTTTAGTGATGGAACTTTGTGCACAAATTCATGTGCAGAAACGTGGGGCTGCAATAACTGAAGTCCGTTTGAAACCACTGACTATAATTCAGTGTGTCGCTTCACAGCCTCGGTGATGTGACGAAAACCTCAATGCATGCTGTAAGGTAATGCGTTAGCTATTCAACAATACAAAGCAAAAGAAAATGTTGAAACCAATAGTCTTAAGAAAGAAAAACGTGACACAAAACTCCTGTCCAAAATGAAAGACACTCTTTGAGAAGAAATGCTTTGTTTAATACAGAACATGCTCAGAATCCTAATTTGAGTCCATTGCAGCCAAGAGCACTTCAATGTCCTTGTGAATTTAGAGCGGATAAAAAAGCTCAGGGATGTAACATTTTCATCTCGATTAAATGATTGATGGGTTCACCGGAGGTTTGTATGGTGTCACATTTCCATCTTTCAGACACCTGTCAAATCTAGTTGTCATACAAGAGCACTGCTGATACTGAGCGCATGGTCTCTCTCTCTGCATACGCAAGTCATCTATCACACGGATCTATAGGGCAAGCCATGAATAAACAGGAATGGATGACATTGCTTGAACACTAATCATAAAAAAATCTTGAATCTTGTGCCCGTCCCCCTGAAGCCCGGCTCTAATGTGCGGGTCGTTGGGTACAGTAAAGTTGTCACGGGTGGTCAGAAGGTCAGTAGTTTACATGTGGAGCAGAACCAACATTAAATACTCACCGTGGTGTGTCGATACATAATCACAAAAAGGTTAAGGACTTCTGGAGTCTGCAGGACATCGCCGATGTTTGGTACAGTTAGACGTTTTCATTTTAAAATATCCCTTGTTGGGCAAATAAACACATAACAATTATTTTCATTATTGAATAACCTGATGATTATTTGTTTAATTACTCATGTAGTCAGGAAAGCCAATATTGATGTCTTTAATTTCTGACCAAATGTCCAAAACTCAGGTAACTTAACTTAAAAGGTGTGAATTGTGTTTTTATGTAAAATTTTCTAGGTAGAGAATCTATCAAAGTTATCTTTTATCATTTGTATCAAGGTGAAAGTACGTGAAAATAAATAGTAATTTCAATTATTATTATTATTATTATTATTATAATGACGATGTAATATATACATAAGCAGTTCCTATGTTCTTATGTTACACCGTACTGTTGAGAATATAATCCCACTCTTCTCTCCTCGCAGTCCAGTGCCAACAATCACATGGAGGAAGATCAATGGCAACATCCCCAAAAAAGCAAGACTTCGGAAGTCCCAGGCTGTGCTGGAAATTCCCAACATCCAACTGGAGGACTCGGGAACCTACGAATGCAAAGCTGAGAATCCGAGAGGAGGCACTGCTTTCAAAGGACACCTGCAGGTCTACAGTGAGTCTAAGCACCCTCTCACTCGCCGTTCATTTGTTCATCTTTTACTTTTGGTCAGACATTAGATAAGAGCACAAGAGCTGATGTGTTGCATTCCAGGAATATCGGTGTGAACTTTGTAGCTTGAACAACAAATGCACTTTATTTGTTTGCTATTTTTGGTCATTCTGCACAGTTCCCATGTATTATTCATGATGTAATCTAGTTACTTTATTCTCAATTTCTGAACCTGAATTATACATCCACAGCAGATAATCCAAGAACAAGTGTGCATCACCTCAACGAACGAGCTCATTCTTTTAGTGTGGGTCTCTACCATAACTGCTTCTCTGCTCGTTGTTTTAATAACAGACTGTTGTGGCTGTTCTTTGTATTTTTTTCAAAGATGTATTATAATACTTTAGTAGTTACATCCATGCCTTTGGTCACTGCTTTGTATGAATGTGCTGAGTTTCTTATTATTTTGTATCACTACAAAAACATACATTTCAGTAAATCTGTTTATATAAGATAACAAATTAATTATAGAATCCTCAGTTGTTGGGAATACCTATGATTAGGACCAAAACCTTATTTATTTATCTATACTAACATTGTAATGTTCTCATCTTTTATCTAATGCAGGTATACACTATAATTATAAATTTTACCAAACACAGGCTTATCAACAAAAAACATGGAGCTTTGTGTGCCCAGGGATTAGATATCAGTTTTAGTGCAGACCTCGCTTAAAGAACAGTGTTTAGTTCCCCAGCCACTAGTAAGCGCGCTGAATTACCAGCCCATTATCATATACTTATCTATGAAGGTGGGTGTCCTCCATTCCTCTCTGTCTGTGCCGTGTGCACAGGACCAAGATAATGGACTGCCTCAGCCTTGGTAGGACACATTTCCAAGGCCCTGCACTTCTTGGCAACCTCCATTCTGTTGACATCACAAGGAGAATAGGGAGCTAATTTGTAGCAGCCTCACGCTAAATGTAATTTACACAGGTCAGCTGGAAGTTTGAACTCACATTGTGAGGGAGACCTTCCTGACCGTAATCATTCAATCAAAGCACACACACAAAAAGAAGCATTCTACCCAAGGTGCCATATGCAAGGAATAGCAGAAGAACGTGCTCGGCATGTTACTGTAGCAGCTCAGTGACGGGGTCTCCTTCTTCTTCTTCTTCTTCTTCTTCTTCTTCTGCACACAATACAAGAAATACACCATGATGCAATGAACGAATTTATCACATTGACCCTAAAATAATATCATGTCTTGTCCCAAGAAATACAGTCTACACAGATAGGTTATTAGGTTCTGATTGCACATGTTATTTTGATATTTATACACATTTTTTTTTTTTTTTTAAGTGCTCAGTATTATAACTTTACAATCGCCATATGCATATATTAATAGTGTCATTTGAGTGTAAAATCGTATTCGAACAAAAAGTATAATATAAAGGAGATTGAAATAGAAAGAAAAAAGGGATTGAGTAAGTGACTTACTAATTAACGTCCCTCCCCCAACATAAGACTGACAGAGCGATCCAGCCCCAGCAAAAGGTCCTTGTTAATTTCATATACTTGTAAATGTAGAGGAGCTGGAAAATGCACAACCATGTGTAGTATAGGATCCAGCAGATGGAAAGAGACTATAAGATGAAAAGAAAATGCATCCAGCCTGTACAGTGCTTAGATCTTGAGTTGTGACAGATGTGTAGTTGGAGAGGAACTGTGGACACAAGGCTTCAGACAGAGAAAAAAAAGAAAAGAGAAAAAACATCTTGGTTAAGGAGCTCCCGGGAATGGCAGGTGCCTAGCTTGCCTTTGCCACGGGCCAGTCATGCAGAGGAAGGAGAAAAAAATAAAATGATCGTGAACATGATACAAAGAACATAAATGCAATCCACACGTGAGAACAATGCAACACCCCATCAGTGACAATCTCCCCTACATTGTCTGGTAATTTTCAAAAGAAAGTTAATCATTTAATCCAATTTATTGAATGGGTTGCTGCTTTCCATGAGGGTTTGTCTGGATGGTTGGGCTTGTTGGTCCTGACTAGAGGTGTGCTGGTAAACAGGTTACTGTATATTCGTAATCCTGGTCTCAGAAACAAACCTTGGATGTTTTGGCAGCACAATCTCACTCTCAACGTGTCAGTTTCTGCTGGTTACATGCAACTTGTCTTTTTAAAATAAACTTCTGTGTTCATAGGAAACGTACAAGCATACATCCTCTTTTCAAAATAAACTTCCAACCAAGGTTTTCTTGGTTAGGCAACACAAGTACTTGGTTAGGTTTATACAACATAAGTACTTGGTTGGGTTTAGACAACACAAGTACTTGGTTAAGTTTATACAACACAAGTACTTGGTTAAGTTTATACAACACAAGTACTTGGTTAGGTTTAGACAACACAAGTACTTGGTTGGGTTTAGACAACACAAATACTTGGTTGGGTTTAGACAACACAAGTACTTGGATCGGTTTAGGAAAAGGTTGTGGTTTGGGTTAAAAACAGTGTGTTTGTTGCGTTGGATAAGTCTGTTACATATGCGGCGTTAGTTCCAACGTCAGTTACGTGATAAAAATGATAGTAAAATAAGTCTATGTTGCCTTGGTTTTACACGGGACATGGACAGAGGTCTCCTGGGTGAAAGTCCTGTGTCTGTCTGACCTATCTAACCTCAACTGTCACTGCACTACGTGGACTTGCACGCTCTTTATTCTACGTCAGTTGCTCCTAGTGTCTAATAATTATAGGGATCGGTTTACATTGGAGTTAGTTGAAAGCCCGGTTCTTCTTAAACAGAAGCATTTTCCTTTTGTTCTTTAGGGTAAAAGAGCATCAGAGAGGATCGTGAAAAAAGATGTGTTATTACCAGATACATCGTGTGATTTATGAATGAATTCTGTTAAGTGCAGTGTAAAAGTACAGGAGCAATAAAAGTCACTGTGTCTAGGGTGGATTCAAGGATTTTTTTAGTTAAGAACAAAAAATAAATAAATGTGTGATACAAAGAAGCAGCACACAAAAGAGAGGGCATAAACACTACTCAAGAATGTCCAAACCATACGAGCGTTAAACATTACGACATCCACTTTCTTAACTACAACCTCTTACATTGTGTGTTGACAGCGTATTTGTGCATGCCTGCTTCTTCTCATCTACGTACAGGTGTGTTTCAAGGATATATTCTTATTCTAGATTCTTTTTTTCTATCTTCAAGCCCTCCCTCAGTGGGTCAGGATGATTAATGACACCCAGATGGATAGTGGAGAGAAGCTCCAGTGGGAGTGCAAGGCCATGGGGAGGCCCCGGCCAACCTATCACTGGCTTCTTAATGGTCTGCCCTTGACATCCCAGGTACTGTGCCCTCTCCTTTTGTTGATTGTACCATGAAACATCTGAATTATCCATATGAAGCTACACATCCACTATATATTCTTAATGATGTACGGTGTATCTATATTTAGATGGGATGTTCGTTGATGTATTCTTCCTGTTACAGGGCAGAGTTGAAATAATGAACGGAGAGCTGACTATTCACAGAGTGCAGCAGGCGGACTCGGGAATGTACCAGTGTGTCGCAGGAAATAAATACGGGGCCATCTACTCTAACGCCGAACTCAAGATTTTAGGTAATTATACATGTGGTTTATAATTTAGATTAGACAAAACATGGCATTTAAAGAAAGGTTTGTGTCATTTTCATGAGGCAGCCTTTACCTTCGGGCAAACTCATTTCTTGATTCTCTGCAAATGTTGGAATCGCAGACTGAGTATTGGCATCTGAATAAGGTACTGGATGATAGGTAAGGGAGATTGAAATGCAAGTGGGGAACACTGAACTGTGAGATGTACTGATTGCCAATCAATGGTCCCTGATTTAACCTCGGCAGTGGATGGCATGAATAAAAGAAGGACCCTTATGGTTATATTCAATGAGGTGTCTGCCTGCATCAAGTTGAGGAGGGTCTGGAACAATTCTTTGTTGTATCAGAGGAGAACAAAAAGCAATGACTTGTAGGTATAGATTTATACTAATGGGGAGCAAACATTAAAAGAGAGACATCAATGGTTTCTTTGATGGAGTTTAATGACTCCATTAGGGTCTTATCTCCGCTCTATCCTTCGTCATCAAAGCACAGCCTACATCACAATCTTCATTACACAGAAAAAAACAAATCTTTGTTTTGGCCTTGACTTCCATCAGGTATTTGTTAGTCAGTGTTTTCTATTGTCGTTTAATAATCAATTGTAATTACCAGCAATGGTGGAAAGTAACTAAGTACATTTATTCAAGTTTTGTATTTAAGTACAGATTTGAGGTACTACATTAATCTGAATATATGAAAATGTACAAGTACAGCTGAAAGGATTAGTCTATTGACCCTTCACTAAGCCCCGCCCCCCTCTGCTCCTCCACCAAGCTGTCAGAGCTACCATGGAGCCCACACTGTCACTAACTGCACTCCCTGCATATATGTCATCAAATTATTGTAAAAAACAAAAGTAATTTCCCAGAGAAGCAGACAAAAGGGTCTACAATATGCAATTGAAGGATATATCCAGGATGTTAAACTGATACAGCAGTGAAAACAGTTCATAAAGCTAAAGACAGAAGCTAAAGCTACAGATCACAGTGTGAAAGTGAACCACCACATCACCTGGTGATCGAGACATTCAAAATAAGACAACAGCACTGTTTATTAATTAAAATGGCAAAGCAGAATGTGTACACATTCAGTATACCTTCAGTAGCTAGCGTAGCATAGAAGTGCTAACGCTAGTTAATGAATACTCTGCTAAAGTTAGCTCTACAGCTTTTAACATGTAATAGTATCGTTTTAGAAACATGCGTCTCCTTCTGAACTCTATAGGTAGAGAGTATCACTATTACACAACGTTTAACCACGACTAGCTCCAAGTCCACAAAACCAGCCTGAAATGGAATTTCGAAACAATTGCGTGAAAGTCTATGGAGCAGAGCCGGAAAGTTGCTGGAGGTTGTCTGATGCTACGCTATGATTGGCCAGTCTGTTTTTGAGAGGCTGGATTTAGTGAAGGCTCAATTAACTGAATTAATTTTAAAGCAAAAATAATTTTCTGGTTCCAGCTTTACATATATTACAATTTACTGCTTTTCTTTTTAATTATTTTAAGGTATTAATGGAATGATAGAATACAAATATGACATTATTTGTCAGAAGGGAGGGCATTTGTCTGCTGTACTTTTACTTTTAATACTTAAAGTACATTTGTCTGATTAATATACTCACCAAGGTAACATTTTGAATGCAGGACTTTTGCTTTTTCTGCGTTGTACTTCCTCCATTCCTTATTTAACAATAACTCACACAATGTCAAATATTTTCATGTTTTCCCTTTTAGATAGATAGATAGACTTTATTTCAGACTCAGGGTCCAGAGAGACAAATACATAAAAGCATCTCTTTGTAAATTGCAAAACAGGAGCCACATGTACTTGAGATTTTAAGGACACTAAAAGCAAAGGAAACTGCTCTCCAGACTAACACATAAGGCTTCAGGCTGAACGCACAATAGTCATACTGAATGGCTGTCCACTGTTCTGTGTTGATGCACTATTTTCTCCTTGTCATCTTCTATACTGGGACACATCTGGTGACACCCATCCCCAGAGGGACACTTTGATTTGCTGCCCGTGTGGCATGCCCTTTTTTGAGGGGGAATGTGTGGCATTTTGGAAATGTTATTGGAAATGGACAACGGTTTTTGTGGAAGATCCATGGAATGTTTTGTTCCTACGCCCATCAGTTTAAAACCTGTGAAGAACTACAACTTTTTAGTAGATTTGACTGCAAAGTGTCTGCAAGAGTGAGAAAATCTAGTGTTTAATACGCTTTTCGTGAGCTGATGAGGAAGTTTCTTTGCCTTCCTTAGAGTCACAGTCACAGTGATGATGTTTGGAAGCTGGTGATGAATGCTTTCATAACTACACCCCCCAGGCATGTCTTCCCAGTGACCTGTGCTCCGTGGAGATGTCCACAAGCAAACACTATCAGGACAGATTACATGGCTAATAACAGCCTGCAGATGAGCGATCACTTGAGGCTGCACGGGTGCAGCGGCTGCCCTCGCCCTTGTGATCTTGTCCCAGATCCAGCTCTTCTGGGAGGGTGGCGGGTGAAGCAATAAGGGTACGGCTGCCACCAGGCTGCAGGCCTGCTCTTATTTTGATTAAAACAAATACACACAGCAACTGCTCTGTTTTCCGCTGCTTTTCGTGTCTAGAGGGACCTCTGCCACTCAGGCAACTACTCAGCCTCAAAGACACAAGTGTTGCAGGGACAGGGGTCAGCCTGTAGCTACAGATGGGATTGAATTGTCATTGTGTATAATGTCACCTATAAAGCATCATTCAGGATTAGAATAATCACAGCTGACAGAGCCTTGCAGCCTGTAGATGGCCTTGATGTGCAACACAGCCGTATACCAGCAGCACGTCTACTTTGGGGCCTTAAGCCTTATTTAGACCATTAGTGCCTAATTCATTCTCTGGAGTGAGCCATGATTGTTAAAAAAACACATTTGTTATTCACTCAGGCAGCCTGGTTAAATATGGGTTAATACTGTTTTCATAAATGCAGTGCGAATCATCTGAGCATGTCATCATTAACATGACAATTATTAACTAATTAGACTGAACAACACAATGTGTATTTATAGAACTGTTGTGGATACTGAATTAGCACATAATTAAGACAAAGTACGGGGCGCTTTGCAGTATATAAAAGCACGTTTGTATAGAAGCATGCTTTGTTATGTTGCACGTGGAAAATTATTAGTTATTACTTTTAAACAAATTAGCATTTCGATCAAGCATTTTGAGTCATGATGTGTCAGTCTAAACCCTGCAGCATTTTTTAAATAATGACTTTGAAATGTCACAGTTGAAGACGTGTTGTGTGTATTACGTTTGTAAATGCATTACATTTTAGCAACCACGCAATTATTGAAAAGCCATTTTAAAAAGGTTTGTTTTACCGCTAGGGGGCAAAAAGACAAAAATCACACAAACCGAAGCTCGTCGAGTCGTGTTCAGATGTTATTTGGGCGTTCAGCAGAAACATGAAGATCCCATTGGTGTCCTTTTCCCTTGAGCAGGTATTATACGATCAGCTTATGGTAGACAATGGGCTGAAAACAGCTGCTGAAAGCATAGGCAGCGTTGTTTTAGTTTCAGTTCATTTGTGCGACGAGAAAAAAAGTGAATCGTCTTCACAATAAGCCCTTTTATCAGGAGTCGTTTGATTCAGCGTTTGTTCTAAAGATAGATCAATTATTGTTCATATATTACAAATAAAATACTCATAATGACTTTTAACATGATCTCAACTGATTTTAAAGACATTTTACGTGCTTGTTTTAACAAGAGTGGAAATTTGGAAACAAGAAATCACATATGGTTTGAATATGTCAGAATATTAGTGTGTTTACTATGATATGACTGCATCATTGTCCAACGTTAAAATCCCATGCGTCTGTCTTGCACAGCGTCGCCTCCTGTCTTTGTTCAGAATCCCGTTCGGGTCATTGCCACGCTTGGAAAAGACATATCGCTGGAGTGCAAACCCAGAGCGTCGCCCAAACCACGGATAACATGGAAGAGAGGAGACCGACGGATACAGCAAAGCAGAAGGTACAGCAACTCTCTAGATGCATCGTGTTTCACTCTCAAATAGACGTTGTGATTTATTTATTTATGCTTTTTTTATAATTATTTGACTGGGACAATGCACAGCTTCTTAGCTGTACCAGAGTTAGCTATTAGCTAAGTTACATCCGTAGTCCCTGGGCAGGAAACAAAGAATGAGATAGCTGGTGTGCCAGTTAGAATGCTTTTGTTTTATGACATAATATAAAAATAGAAAGAAAATCCTCCATTAACCGCAGCTTTCCAGAGCCCCAAAGCTGACAGGGATTCAAGGTTTGGGCTCAAGGACACTTGAGTAGTGCAGGTGTTTGCACCTGGGACCACAGACACCACATGGTAATATCAACACGTACCGAGTTCATAGCAATATTATGATCTTTTTTTTTTATTATTGAAAAATTACCGTAACAAATATAGATTAAAAATTTTCCAGATGGAAATTGTATATATCTGACACGCTTCATCACATTGGTGCCATGAAGCTTTCCTGGTCATTGATTTGCAACATTGTCTGCACTGGCCTAATGTATCCAGAGATATTAAAAGAGATAGATGGATACCTCACTAGAAATGGTGCTCTATAGTCTTTGTAACTGCACAGTATATCGTCATATCGCCCACTGCTGCTAAAAAGTGAGAGAAATGTGTGCAACTCAGACAAAATCATTTCCTACCGTGAAAAATCCCAAAAGTAATGATCCGCCCTGAGCTCTTTACTGTGCATCCACAAACCAGTAGTTATATATGTTGGAGGGCGTGTTCCAGCGCCTGGAGTGTCACTATTTCAGACGTTTAGGAAGGATTCATGTCTGCTGCATCGGGATGGATCGTGCCCATTTTCTTTGCAGCCGGTGGAAGATTTGCTGGAGCTCTGTTATAAATAGGATCCGATTTGTTTTTTTTTTCCCTCCGCACACTTTAGAGAACAGAATATTATGAGAGAAAGTTAATTGCCCTGTAAAATATGCATGAAGTTATGGAAAGTTTGTCTCCCTCAATATCTTCATATTGTTTTTTAATCGCGGGATTTTCATGGCTGAACTTCAAGTGTCGCCATTCCGGCGCAGGCCCTTCAGGAAACGCACGCGTGCCTCATTGTACCACACCACATTTTCATTACTGTAACTGAAATGAAGTGTCACTACTAGAATAAAACACCTTTAGGTACTGGCAAAGCTCTGGAGGCCCGCCTCCTTCTTCTCAGGGATGCTGACAATTTAGACCGGCACAATTGCATTTGGAATTCACATGCAGTTTGATGCATCATCTTTTATGAGAAACATCCCTCGGTTGCACCTAGAGGGGGGGCTGAGCAGGGGCGAGGCTCCATCAATCAAACTGAGCGACGCCGCTGAAATTATCAGCCACCGCTGAGCATCCCGAGTTCGGAGCGAGAGAACGGGACCTTTGTTTATCAGCCAAGACTCAGCTGTCTGTTCAACAGCCTCGCAGCAAGGACAGCCAGTTGATAATAAGATCCTCAGTGTGCTGCTCCTTCAGAACAGCCTCTAACAGGTGAATGGAAACAGGAGTTCTCAGGAATTGGTTTAACGCGGCCCTTTCAGAGCTCGGCGCACATGTTTCAAAAGAAAAAAATGGTCCTCTGAGCTAATTTTGGATGCCTATTTTTCTATAAAAGAGCTGGCTCCAGTAGAGCTGATGGATGGGGAGAAGTTAGAAAGTGTGTTGCCCTAAAATGGTGATTAATGACCCTGGCTTGTCTGGATCTGATAAAGCCTTTGAGGTATTTGTCAAATTCTCACAAATCTATTTTTTTTTTTTATGTGTGTGTGTGTGTGTGTGTGTGTGTGTGTGTGTGTGTGTGTGTGTGTGTGTGTGTGTGTGTGTGTGTGTGTGTGTGTGTGTGTGTGTTGTTGGCGCACACCTCGGGGGGAGATTCATACCTGTCCGAAAAACCTTGATATTGTTTTTATCTGACTTCAGATAAAGCCATGTCTTAAGAGGACAGAACCCAATATTGGAAAAAGCAGTTTATTTTCTCCTCACAGTAATTTATCTTCCACTATCACTACTAGTGCTGACGTTGTAATATGTACAGTGTGTGTGGTCCATTCTTTTTATTCCTCTTGAGCTGGACACACGCTGCTTTTATAAAACACAAGCATGTTTGATGCAACTTAACGGCACACCTGTGCAGTGAGTCAATGATCTGGATAACGCAGTGTTTAAGGGGTCACCGCTCGACCGGAGACCAACCTTGCGAAAAGGTGATTCCTATCTGAAAAGGCCGAAATAAAGAGAAGCAGCGCGTTTGCCGGTCTTGGCCAGGGTGACTCCTGGGAAGGATTTTCTGCCATCACCTATAGTAAAGCAAAGAGTTAAAGGATGGAGAGACGTCCTATTCTTGGGAGGACAGGGGAGGAATCGAAGCAGCTTCACGTTTATCTGGCATTGACAGCTGTGCTGACTTAATGAAGGTTTGTAATTAACATGGATTTCCGCTAATGTTCAGGGCTTTTGTCTCTTAAACAGAAAGTATTAATCCCATTAGTTTGAAAGTATGTGGCAGACTCAGTTGAAGCCCACAGACTCTTTGTCTAAGAGTCAGACTGTGCCTACAGTGGTTAGGCATTTATTTATAAAAAAAAAAAAAAAAAGGCAATTTCGGATTTCATATGTATATAAGTATTCTGTAGCAGTCCATTTGGCTTCACCTCAGAAACCCCTTTTATACTTGAAAAAGTTAAAGGATGGATATAATATATATATATATATATATATATATATATATATATATATATATATATATATATATATATATATATATATATTTTCAAATGCCACATAGGTTTGCCGTGATCTTCTAAATGTTTCTTTTAAATTTCCTAAGGTTGAATCCATTTGCATATTCCCACCTTGTCCTCTCTGCCTCGGCATCCTTGTCAGTTGTGGATTTCCAGCCTAATTTGAAAAATGTCTCCTGGCTGCAGATTGCCTCTGAATTGTCTTATGTGTGGCAAGATTTTGTCACGCCCTCGTGAATTTCAATCACTTTGCCCCGTGATGAAAGAGCTTAGTGTTGCAAATATAAATGCCAAACAACACAAATAAGATCATAAGACGGCAATACCTCACACACACCCATCACTTCAATTTTGGACGTTTCTAATAAAACAATAACTTTGTAAATATTCATCCCCGCCTCTGTGAGGCAATGCTGAAATCATATGTGATGTAAATACTTGGATTTTTGAATAAAAGGGGATTGCACGAGACACTAAGGGGATATTCTTTCATATGATTCCTGCTCTGCAGCCATCTGCTCACACGCCTGGCTCCGGTGTTGATACACGCTATACTATCTGGTGTCAAGCGCTTAATTCTCCAGCTGTTGTTCACAACTCCGAGCGAAATGTTGATCCCGTATTGCTGGCGTCCTTCAGCTGGATAAGGGGCTACTTATGAATGCAGGCGTGGCGGTGTTGTTGTTTTTTTCCTCCCCTCTCTATTACACTTGTTTCCCAGGAGGACAGCTCGGTGATATGCACGCCTCCGTTTGACAGCTTTCCTTTTTAGATTCATTGAATGCTGCAATATTTAGGGTTTGTCAGGTGGATCCATCAGCGTTTTATTTAGATTTATGGAGATATTGATGCAGAGGAACAAAGAATCTATTTTATTTCATGTTGTGTAGCGTTCTCTCCACAAATTATGTTCCGATATGTCCTTTAATGAGTTTTAAATTATACGGCAATCACTCAGATGGCGGCCTATTGCGCTCTTTCGGCAGCACAAGATCAGATATGGTGCATCATTGAACCCAAATTGAAAGTCAGAGGAATACTTTGGTTCTTTGTTCTTGACATCAATACTTTTTATTTTTCTTTTTACAGAAAATGTGTCCCCATTACCTTAATCTGTATCTTTAATAACAGCTGTTTTTTTTAATCCTGTTCGATATAGGGCTACTTAGTGGTATCTGCAAATCAGATTCATTAACACATTTTAATTCTTGATTGATCTCTACGGAAAAGGGTTTATTTTGCTGAAGGTTGCGCAACAAATACAAACCCTGTTCTTGACTCCACATGCCTCAGTCCTCCGAGCTTTGTCGTAACACAAACAACGCACCGTCAGACGCTTTTCGTCCTTCAATTCAGTGATAATAATTTGCTCTCTCTCTTCTTCATTTTAAGGTTTTTCCAGTGGATGATTATTTTGAGAGTATCTGAGCAGTTCGTTTTATCTCATCCCATGTGAACACTGCTATTCTTGTAACCCGACGCAACCGCAAACACGCGGGCCTCGCGCTCGAAAACTTGTCGAGCAACTGTTCGTAAGTGTATTTGTTTCTCATAGCAGTATTGATTTTTGTGTCCTGTCTCACAGGATTATGTTGTTGCGGAACAATACTCTGAGAATCGTCAACTCCAGCCGAGCAGATGAGGGGAACTATGTGTGCCGGGCAGAGAATCAGCTGGGCTCGGCAGAGATGACGGCCATACTGTGGGTAAAAGGTAGGTGATGCCCCGGGGGCCTTTTATTTTCTGCCAAATTAGCACAAGTCTGCCACCAGTAAACAGTCCCCAATGTCATCCCCCCCCCCCCCCCCCACCTTTGTTCGGGTGCCAGGAAATTTATTGTGCTTGCTCAACCGTGAACCAAGGGCTCTCACTTTCAAGAATCATATTACAAGGACACAGCGTAAAGGCCTTGGTCTCATAGATGCACTGTACACAGTCTAGATCAGAGCCCAGCAGGGTATTTATCCAAACAAAGGTGAGTGTGTGTGTTTTAGGCTCCAAGTTAGGCTCCCGGGTTCTCGTGATTGCTCTAAGTGGAATGCAGCGGCTTGACGCTAGCTTCTGGTTAGCCTGAGGTGACAGTGTAGCAGCTTTGTGCTTCCAGAGGCCATGCGTGTGGAGCTCAGCCCGAGCAGAGTGGAGGTGACCGTGGGGGAGAGCGTGGTGCTGAGCTGCAAGGCCGCACACGACACGTCGCTGGATGTGGCCTTCCAGTGGTTCTTCAACCAGAAGCCCATCAACTTCCAACAAGACGGCGGCCACTTTGAATACATCCAAACAGTAAGAGCCAGAGTAAGAAGAATATAATCGTCATATTGGTTATGGTTATCTATTTTTCTCTCTGTCTACCTGTCTGTCTGTCTGTCTGTCTGTCTGTCTGTCTGTCTGTAGACATGTTTACCTGTTAAGTGTAGACAGGTGGTTGTGGGTTTTTTTTATCATCCATTGAAGTCCAAATTATTTTGTTGTTCCCATTTGAACTTTTTGTGTAATGATTTGAATTACCTATTACACACTTCATCTGTGCAAAAAGAATATGTTCCACTAAAGGTCAGACTATTTTTTATTTTTTTTATTTAAACCTTTATTTAACCAGGAGAGTCCCATTGAGATTAAAAATCTCTTTTTCAAGGGAGACCTGGCCAAGACAGGCAGCAACATAAGAAACACATAGTTACAGACAGAAAACACAGAACAAGACAAGTTAAAAGAAACTCAAAGTTAAGAGACAGTGACGTAACCGAGTTCATTTAAAAAACATTGACATTTTTGGGAACCTGCCTGTATTTCTTTCATTTTAGATTTAAAAGCAGTAAGTGGTATCAGTTTTAAATCATTCTGCAACATATTCCACGATGAGGGTGCAGAGTACACACTATCATCAAAGACCTGCATTGAATCATGTACATCGAATTCTAGTAGAGACTGACCCATACCATAATGATTTTTGAATAAACAATAATCATGAATAATGACATAAGAAAATTATACAAAAAAGGAAACTTCAATATGTTCAATATTATTGCTTTGTCATCTTGGGTGCAAATCCATTCTCCTGAGCTGTACCCATTGTTTCTGTCGGTTTGTCTGTCGGTTTGATCTTCGTCACCTAGAATAGGTCGAGGGAGTCACGCTCAAGGATCCTCTGAGGAAGATGTCGTAGAAATTCTCCCAGCGAAAAACAAAAGCTACGCAAACAAAGAGGCACTTAACCTTTTGCCTTCCCTAAAACATCACGGTTACATTGTTCACCTTGTCATTTTGACCTTCCCCCCCCCGAGACAAAAACATCTTACTACACGGTAACACTGTTATGCTAAATGTCTCTTGTACACACAATCATGTGTTAAACTAAGCTGAACGTCCCTTTTCAGAAGCATCCTTTTAAAACATAAGAAGTCAATGTCAAGTAAGTTTCATCAAGCTTAATTTGGTTAATTTAGTTTAATTCCCCCTCTTCATAATACAGAAATACAATCATTAGTGACCAAACCATAAAATACAGTTGAAAACAAATGTGCAAGAGAGTAGGGAGTCCTCTTTATGTCACTATTCCTTTATCAACAGTCACATCTGGCCTGATGTGTCCTCTGCTACTATCCGTGCTCGGGAGGGAAAGTATTTGCAGTGACGATCCATTACAGGCACAACAGATTCCTGGCTGATGCATGGTTTGTAATTTTAATCAGGTTTCGTGCTAAACAGCTGCCTGTGGACCTTGAATTATTCCCAGACTTGCCTCAGGCGTTTCTCATTTCAACGGAGAGAGGAAATACGGGTAGCTGAAGAATGTAGCAGCAAGCAAGCACCTGAATTAAACAGGAATCTCTCAAGCCACATGAGCCTCTACAAGATGTAAAGGAATCACACTTCATGTCAAGTGCATTTAAGCCTGCTGAATCCCTAACTTTATTTTATTTTTTTTATCCTTTTCATTCCCAATCGCAGCAGTCTTCAACAGTGGATCTGATGATTAGGAGCATTTTGTTGAAGCATGCTGGGAAGTACGGGTGCCGGGCCCAGACCAGCGCCGATGCCGTGTTCACGGAGGCCGAACTCCTTGTTCGAGGTGAGCTCGTCGTCGCTGTCAGTGCTCCAGTACACTGTGACGTCTCCTGTGCTCTCTTTAGCGAAGGCACTGAATCGTTTTCCCCCGTGAACTGAGCCACTACCCCGAAACAGAATGTGTTTCTCAGAGAGAATTATTCTTGGCATGTTTAGTTCAGTAGAAATGGACACGATGACAGGCACTACTGCGAAATCATGTTTTGTGTGAATCTAGGAAATTGGCTTATATTTGTTATAAGTGCAGCAGCTTTGGGAAGTACATTTTAATCAGACATTAGAAATGCACTACTGGTGGACACAACTGACCCTTTACTAAGTCCCGCCCTCTAACGCAGGCTGGCCAATCATAGCGCAGCATTTGCCACCTCCGACCAGGGTCCGACAAATATATGTTTGTGTTCCATAGACTCACAGGCAATCGTTTCAGATTGTGTTCATGTTCACGCTGGTTTTGCGGATTCGGTTTCTACAATAAAACCTGTGGGGCAAACATTAGCAGAGTAGCGTTAGCACTTTTATGCTATGCTAGCTACTGAATCAGCAACTGATTGCAACAGTGAAGTAAAGATATACCCGGCTTTACAGGAACAGTGTTCCTTAATTTAATTGTCTTCTGTCTCGATCGCCAGGTTATGTAGCGGTTCACTTTTACGCTTCAGTCTTTATCTTTTAAACCTGTTTTCTGAATCAGTTTGACATCCTGGATATATCTTTTAAAACCCTTTTGTCTGCTTCTCTCTGAAATCAGATAGGATTCCTTCAGTGCAGTTCGTGACAGTGTGGGCTCCACGGTAGCTCTGACAGCTCGACGGAGTAGCAGCGCAGGACGAGGCTTAGCGAAGGCTCAATTGCACAATGACTATTTCCACATTATTGCCCTTGACTAATTCTTTTATGGCCACTGTGAGTTTGACTGGACAGACTGTCTGTCTGCATCGACAGGTTTAATATGTGCTGTAAAACAGATTGGCTGAAATGTCTCCTGATCGGATTCTGTGGCTGTTTCCACTTGTTGCTGATAATGTAATCCAACGATTATTGTCCACGTGTCTTAAGGCGGTTACTTCTCATATCGTTTCATTTGAGATGACATAAAAGGACTTTTTGTTGTACTTAATGATTGAATATAGAAGGGTTCTGTTGTCATTCATATTAATATTGTGGAATTCATGATTCCACGTTTTTTAGATTAGATTTTACGTTAGATTTTCCTGAAAAACTTGTATTAATCATTTTATGTAATTTCTTCAAATGATTTAATATATCTTCATCACAAAATTGATATATAATGTGTCATTAACTTCCACCATATAAGCCATCTCTAGTATGGGATTTAATGATTGCCATTTACTTGTACAGTAAGCTCTGCTGCAGGGGAGGACATATGCCATGTGTTGGGCGCACTATAAAGAGGGTGCTGTTCCTACAGTGACACAATATGCATCTTAATGTCCCAAAATGCAAATGCACCTTTCAGTGCCACCTTCCAGTGGGCACTTTTTGGGGACACAGTACATTGGTTTTCATTGAGAGCACCAGCTGCCAGCTTTTCATTTACAGCTGTTCCCCCTAGAGTCCTTCGACGTTTGCTGCTCCTGCAGATTACATTTACTTCTGAAGACTGAGGTAAACATGTGTTCCGCTGTATTAGAACACAGTAAGGTCTACCACACAGCCATGCCCAGCAGAACTGGTAAACCGCCTCCGAAAAAAACAAAAAAACAGAGAATGTTTGGATATCCCTTAGTCAGCGGGAGATGCTCGGCAGCAGATCTGTGTCAGCCTGGCTCAGTTTAGTATGTCTGTGTTCTCGTCTGTTGTTTGTTTGTGCAACGATTACGACAGAGAATTGATGTTGTCACTGTATGCACACAGCTGCACATCTTCCTTAATGCTTGCATGGTAGCATCCATTAGTGTATTTAATGGCAACAATGCACAGTGACTAAGACATCACAATATGGGCCGTCTTACAACAGCAACAGAGATTGTTTTTTGTTCCCGCCTCACGTCGTGGGATTTCTGAAGCAGTGGTGGTTAAACCGTTACAACCTGTAATTGAATCTGTGTCCTAACGCTGTTTCCACCAGGTCCTCCCGGACCCCCTGGAGTGGTGATAGTGGAGGAGATCACGGATACCACGGCCACCCTGTCCTGGACTCGTGGCCTGGACAACCACAGCCCTATCAGCACCTATAATTTACAGGCCCGCAGCCCATTTTCATTAGGCTGGCAAACTGTCAAAACAGGTAATCAATAAGGAGCAAATTGCAGCCTCTAGATCTGTGAGGTTAATGTGGGGCTATATACAAAGGCCTTAATCCTGCCCAAAGTCAAGTACGGAGATGGTGAATCAGCCCGACAAGAGCACGGTTACTGTTGTCAAGAGATATAACTGCACATTCTTGCGGCAAGGTACTTTATATATTAACACAATCAGACTTTTAAATCCAGAGACTGCTGCGAGAGTCCTCAAACCCGGAAACGAGTCAGCATTTTTGCACCTCAGGTTCTCTCGTCTCAAAGTCAACGTTTTAATTTGAGAATGGGGTTTTTGTTGGACGTCTGTAATAAGGTCTGCGGTTAAGTTATGCTGATGTGAAGTCATGTGACCGCGGTGGGGTTTGTTTATCGCCAAATGTTAGCTTTTTACTTCTGCCGATTGCTTCAATACTTCAAAAATCATCATCAAGTGGTGTTCATTTGAAGATTATCTCGCTGAACAACACATGTAAGTGTTATAAAATTGTGTTTGCCACAGAGCTTTTCAACAACAATCTAAAATACAACAGAGTTTCCATTTCTCCTCAGACGCCTGTTTAAGAAGTTGAAATGCCGCTCTCTTCCAAGCTGTCGTTTTATGTTTGAACTTGGCTGTTGTTCAGAGGAGCTTAGCAAAAAAGCAATTTGGGCCCACATCAAATGTCATTGCTTTGAATTTTCTTCAGTGTCAAATCAGCGGTTAGTGGGAAATTAACCTTTTGGGCTTGAATTTGAAGACCTATCCATGTTCATTTAGCATAGATGCACTTCCACTGCCTAAAAAAATGAATTAGCTGCTCTTTTTTTTTCCTGTACCTTGACACGAAAAAGCATCAATTACTATCACTTAGCATTTAAAGGATGAAAGCTCGCTAAGCATTGTGTGTAATCCATCTTAATATGCTGCGTGATAATAATAGCAGAGTTTAAGGTGCCATAATGATTCATCCCCACAGATACATAAATCACATTTTGTATACGCTCCTCTCACATCATGTCTGTTCAACCACATTTAATTCGATAAAGCACAATTAGGACTCTGTGATGTATCGTCAGTGCTGAACTTGAAGGGGGGACCGAGGCTTTTAAGCTCCCACTCCTCGCAAACAGAGTTATCAGCTCGTGTTTGAAGAGCGGCTTCGCTCGACGGAGCGGTCTCACCCGTGAGCTGCTGCCGATGATAAGAGCGAGAGCTCCTCGGCCTCCCCCGAAGTTGCCTTTGTTAGCACAGCGAGACCTCTGGTTCGCCTGTGACACGGATATGCTTTCAGTCTACCTTTGTTTGTTGCTGCGGGATCAATATTGACGAAGCTTGATTGTGGCAGCGCTGAAGAAGCTAGATTAGTCCCGTTACCTGCTTGTAATTTCTTTTCAAAAACACATTCATAAATCTCGACGCTTTTTCTCACTCTCGGGATGCGATTTGTAATTACATCGCTCTCTAAGTCCTCTGTAGATACTGTGAGAATTGATTGGAATCCGCTTCCCTCTATGTAATGAGTTACTCTTCCTGATGTGCTCTAAAGCCGCGAGTAAGCCCTTGTTCAGACATCATCATGCCGGGTCTCAAGTCAATTGTGTATCGTCACCACCTGGTGAAACAATACGCCGAGTCACAGGGAACCTGGAGGGAACTGAGACTGCCGTGTGATTTTGTTGGTTTTCTGGCTCTGTGCTGGAGCACACTGGATCTACAACAAAACAAGGGCTTTGGGGTAAAGTGTGACTCTCTGCTTTTACAAACAAACGTGAACGTTGCAGCAACTACCCCCAGTTTTAGGGAACAGAAATGAATGTTGACACGGTCTTTAAGTCATCACACAAAGTCATCACATTTAATCGTATGTAATCCTCTGTAGTTAAAGACTGCCTGTAGGCCCAAAGCCCACAGACATCAGCAGACGCTTGTGATGCTGTGACGCTCTGCCAGCCATCTTCCCATTGCCTGTGTTGATGCTCAGTTGGTTGGTTGAGGTCAGGTGACAGCACGGAACTTTCCAATGTTAAAAAAAGAAGAAAAACTCCCTGACTTCTTCGCCTGTGTGTTAAACATCATTGTCCTGCTACGCTTTTCACTCAACATGGATCTCTCAAACACCCTTAAAGCTTTGAGTTGGCCCTTTAAATACTGTGAACAAAGGTGTGTGAGTGTTGCTCGTCCTGATTAAATAAATACATAAGCATCCCTCCTGTCTGCAGACCCAGAGCCAGTGACGGGGGACATGGAGTCAGCCATGGCTGTGGAGCTCAACCCCTGGGTGGAATACGAGTTCAGGGTGGTGGCCAGCAATGGAATTGGGACCGGAGACCCCAGTGCACCGTCCAGAGGCGTTAGGACCAAAGAAGCAGGTAAATCCAGCAAAGCCACCATGATGCATTACATTCTAGTGACACTTTGAGTCCAGAAACGTACAGAATACACTGAGTGCTGATGATTTATCGTAGCTGCAGAGCTTACAGTAACCCCCACATGCCACCTCATGACCACGCTAGATTCCCATTATACTCCATTTTAATTGGGCAAAAGAGTTGAAAATAAGCTGCTTACATGAATTTCAACAAGCGTGATGTTTCCGCTGAAGCAGCCTGTCCTTTAATGCCCCGAGGCAAAGACACAGCAGAACACACTGTTTACGGTGAGCAGAAATTGACTGAGACGGTCTGCATCAGGCGCGCCGCTTCACTAACTGCTCGTTCTCGTCTATAAAACGGAATAATTACAAAGGTCAGCGGCCATTTGGAAGTGGCTTATTTAATCTGTCCTATCGCTTCAGCGTAATTAACAGACTAATTGCTGCATCTGCACACGGTTGCGATAATTCAACCATAAAGTTATAATCCGTGATTCAAAGATGGAAAAAAAAAATTCACAATGCGGCTCGGAAACCTACTCTCACTCTCAATTTGATCGACAGGCACGAACATCAAAGGATAGCTTGAGTTTTCAATGTTTTTCTAATGCTGCAAAAGGTTTGTTTACTTCAGCGATGTTTTTAAAAACATCATTAAAAGAGTGTCTTGTTGTATTCATGATATGTAGACTCACAAATGCATTTTTTAAATCAATATGACAAACTTAGCAATTAATAAAACCCAAGTTTAGCTCAAATGTATGTGGTCATAAATTGAGGATTTGAGCCTTAAAGGCCTGAAAAGTTCTTTATTTTCATCTTTTCTTTCTGTCAAAAACATGAAGTGTGTTCGCAGCGTGTGGTCAGTGATGCATTGTTAACCTTTCTGCTTCACACAGTCCCGTCAGTGGCACCATCGAACGTTAGCGGAGGGAACGGCCGCAGGCACGAACTGGTCATCTCGTGGGAGGTAGGGTCCTCTGCCAAACTGCTTCTGTAGCACAAACGTGACGACATGTGTGCAAAAAAAAAAAAAAAAAAAAAAACCCCGCAAATGTCACAGCGGGCCTACTGTTCCAGTTCAACAAACTCAGAGGCTTGTTGAATACACAGGAGTTAATGGAAGCTTTTATTTAGTCTACTGTCACTTAAAAATAATCTTTGCAGCTTCCTGTTGTTTCTATGTCAACAGCATGACATTCACACTGGTGGTTTAAAACTCCTCCGTGAGGATATGATACGAGTGTCTCTACACAAGGGTTTAAGCTCCTTGAAATTCAAGATGCTTCTCTGAACATTCTCTCGCTTTATAAAGAATGATGATTCAGAAACTGCCACAGGTCGTGCATTAATTATACCAGAATGATAATTCTGGTATAATTCTATAATATTAGGAAGAGTTCACGAAAGTTTCAAGCAAAATTTGAATGTGAAACTTACTAAAAATAAAATCAATGTCTTCCCAAGTCAATAGATGAGATCAACATTTTGAGCGCTAAAGATGCTTGCTTATACATGTTAATATGTTGCATTATGTAAACAGAAATGTGGTAACTCGATATAAAGATGTTGGTTCTCAGGGGAGACGCTCAGGGCTCATAATTAACAAACTGGCAATGAGATGTCAACTTTATGTCAGAAAATATATGTGAGAGTTTGTACACTGATGTTTCGACACAGCTTTTCTGTTGTTTACGTCGATTCATCAAGACTTTACTCTTGTTTTTTGATTCTCCGTTCGCCGTAGAGGCATGAGAGAATGTTTTCTTCATGAATTCAAGGTAACAGGCTGAGTAATTGATAAACAAAATGGTAATTTTATGAGTGAAGTATTCCTTTAACCTTAGGCTCAACAAAAACACCTTGTGCTCGGTAGTTCACAGTCCCTGTTATCCGCAACAAATACACTCACCCACCTTTAAAGCAGGTTTTACAGTAATCTGCAGTATCACAATGATGATAATAGGCATGCTGACGTTGAGCTATATACAGAACATAATAATCACAGATTTTCTAGGAAATTAACATGTTGATCCTGTAAGCCAGTGTTTTTCAAGTGCGACTCTGAAAAAGAGCAGCGCCTGCGGTGTTGAAAACCCCCACGCCTAAAAGCACAGGAATGATTATTTTTAGGGATTTTTACATGATTAAATGTGGTGTAAATATTCATCATTCAACTTGAGAAAGTATTACTCAACAAAAAAAAAAAAAAAAGTGATAATAAATGTGTATGTTTAGTGAATTTATCATCACCGAGCCGCTGCTTCAAGAACATTTCTGAACCTGCAGGTTGAGAATCTGTGTTATTAATATATTTATGAAGGAGTGAAAACAAACCCGCTGAAACAAGGGTCCCTTTAAACATCGGTGCCGAAACCAATGTTCCCTTAGGGATTAAACTGTCACTAAGTAATAAATCCTGCATGTGAATGTGACTTCATAATCATGTAGAGGTTGTTACTGCATGTGCCATTCATTAAAAACCTTCACTTTTTGTTGCCTGGGAATACTTGTCAGACATTATTAAGGGGGATAAAGCACGGTTGATGGACGACGCAAGTCCTCGTGGCTCCAAAGCTTGAAGGAAACGGTTTAATGACTTGAAGATATACAGATGATTGCATCAGTTTACAGTCGGTTGCTTTCACTTGAGGTGAGATATGACGAGTTAGATGCAGCTTCCCCTCCGTGTGTGCCGGGGACCGCCGTCTGCACGCAGTCCTATTCCCACTACCATCAAAGTGGGATCTAATTAAAACATAGAGGAAAGTTTCAGACCCTCAAGTGAGAGAATGATGAGAAGAGTCTGGAGATGTTCTTCAAGGTAGGAGGACAGGCGTATTGAGGGATCTGGAGCATTTAAGTTGAGATTGAGCACAGGAGGTTGGCAATCTATTTCGATTGGCGAGAAGAGTTGACTTTTTTTTTTTTTTCAAAGTGAAAAGTTTGACGGCATATTTAGCTGACATTGGTAGCATGCTTGCTGTGTAACATAAAGAGTGCATGCACAGTGCTTCGTACATCTTTTAACATACGCCAGCGAAAAACTAAATTAACTTTTCCTTAAAGAGATGCATTTTCTTGCGTTGAACACTTGGCGTATAGTATACAGAATTTTAAAAAAAAAAACTTTTAAAGGATGACCCGCTTTATACCCTGAACCACAATCACCCCACCTACAGAGAAAAATCAGTGTGGAAACAAAGCGCTAATGTCTTAATGTGTTGCTGAATGATTGCTCTAAAGTAAGAAAAGCATACGCTCAGCTTATAAAGGGAGCGCACACACACACACACACACACACACACACACACACACTAAAATGAGCCAGGTGTGGATGCTCTGAAGTCTGAATACGGCGAGAGACATGCACATTATATCCAGTGCTGTAACACAAGGGGGCCCAGGTGAGCGGAGCGGCCATCATTAGGTCTCGGTAGACCCGTCTGCTCCAGTATTCTACACCATTCACTCGCATCCACACATTCCAGGGTTTGAAGATACACAGCGGAAGAAAAGGCGTCAACCGTTCCAACGAGGGACGAACCAGACGGGAAAGTGCTTCAGTCCACTCGGGCAGGATGCTTTTCCTCAAGATCAGAGGCTGAAGTTATTGTAAAGAGAAAACACTTTTATGAGATAAAGATGTAACTGTCCCAAGGGAAATAAAGGCATGGCAGCAGCAAGGAAGACAATACAAGCACCAGAGCCAAACAAATACCACAAAAACAATATGTTGAGCATTTAAGACAAGCCTCAGATTGACTTGAAATAATGACGGATTTATGGACTAAATATGGATGTTTTTTAGAGACGGCTTTGTCCAAGAGACATCGTCATGCCAGTACACAACCCCAGGATCACAGCTCATCACATTTTAAACAGGGTCCCTCTTTATTCTGTTGTGAAATGTGTTTAACCACACCGGGTCTCAGAGTTTGAGGGCACCACTTGGTCACGACGGCGAAATTTGCTGACAAAGCTCAAAGAAGGCCAGCCGGGCCGTGTATTACACAGAGCCGCATAAGCCGGGCCGGATGATTAAGACGTCGTGAATTTTAAATTTGGGTCCCACCAGAGCGGCACGATGATGATTAACCTTGAATCTCGGAGTCGTTCCCAATAAATCGGAGGGACGTTTGTGAATATCTGTTTGTAATATAAACCTCGACGAGGGTTGTGCAAAAAAAAACAAAAAACGTAATAACTCTCCGCGCCAAGTAAAGAGGATATCAGCGGACAGCTTGGCTCTCGGCCAGGTCCGGGTCGCCGCGTGTGCAGAATCACTATGAGCAACGTCGAGAATTTGCAATTGAGATCAGTCGAAGGATACATCAACAGGGGAACGGTGAACAGATGTGGAAGCAACTGACAGTTATTCTTGTAGTTATTAAGTATGGGAGCCCAACTGCCACTGGGAAGATAACCTTCACATGAGGAGAAGTGCCCCTCCGTGGCACATTATGGGGCATAATGTCCATTCCAGATGGGGTGGCGTTTGGCGGTAGACCATTTCCTGTTTATAAATGAGAATTATGCTACATAAAGAGTGTCATTAGAGTAGCTTGTATAACACAATGACGACCTCCTTAACAATAAATGCAGGACCCCGTGTTGACAGAAAAACCAGGGGATACTTTAAGTCCCATAAAACCACGATTGGTCGGATGTACAAGTTTAACAAGGAGTCCTTTAAAGCCATGCATCAATTTGAGTATAATTATGAAAAGCGATAAGAGTTTCTTTCTTAAGGAGCATCTTGAGGAGACTCAAGGAAATGCATAGCTGCAGCTTTTCAGTTTCAGTAACCACCATGATTGGAACAATTTGCTTTCTTCAACAAGGCCCTCGTAATGCATGAGTGTCATCATGTCTGCTCGTCTGCTTTTATTCACACATTCTTTTTTTGCAGGTCAGATCCAATCACTGCTGAAGCACAGAGAGTACAATAGTGCGAAAGATTAAAGTACTTTTTAAGCGATGTTTTTAATCTCTGCTCCTTGTGGGTCTGTAATAATTGGTCAGTCATCAATAAGTCCGTCAGTCTCCAAGAGCATCGCTGGACAATGCCGAGGCGCTCCACTTCATTGCCGTGTCCTCCGTTCGGCACTTGCCATTTCGGGTCGTTCGAGCTCTGCCCTATTTTCTTCCCCGTTCTGCTAAATGCTCTTGGAAATAAATCAGGACCTCGTCAGTGATCAATGCCGATGGATATTAAAAGAGACGGAGCAGGAATGTTGGCCCTTTTTTGGCAGCCGAGGCATGTGAGCGCGCGACAGTCCTGCCTCTCCAATCATCTGTGGCGAGTTGTCAGAGCCTCGACGGCCATGGTGGGCAGGGTTATTAAGCAGGATGAATGACTAAACAGTCTCTGCAGCTTCATTCAGCCGTCTCATTAGAGTCGACGGTGGGAGACTGTTTTTTTATTTTTTTTTCTCTCGGGGAGCCATTGGGAGGACCATTAGTGATGCCCTCGCAGTCATCGCGACTGAGCCCGGCAGGCCTCGCAATTTCATCCACAAGACTTACTTCGGTTCAATCAGCCCTCTCACACCGCGTCCACACTCACCCGCGACTATTTCAATTCCCTCCAAGTGTTTCTAGACTTAACTCGCTAATTTGTTGATGCTGTTTTTTTTGGGGGTTTTTTCAAAGACCTATATTCCTTGGCACGTCTTTAAAAGCCTTGCCAGCTCTGATAATAACTTTGATGGAAGCTAATTCATTTCCACTGATCATCCCCGTAATTAGGCAGTCACGGTTGATTGAATGAAATGTGAACTACATCTCCATCCACCACCAATCCCTCTGTGGACTAAATGGCTAATTTGGGGGATGCCTTCAGGGTACAATGATACTTTGAAGCCTATGCAAATCAACACATTACAGCTCGCTGAGTTTTTGTTGCCAAAAAAACAGGTGTTCAGGTGTTTGTCATTTATTAAATTTAGATTTAAAACCCTGCAGCCCGTATTTTAATTAAACCCGAGCTCTCTTAATGAATTGGCATTTGATTTGATTAAGCGCCGAGCAGCTGTGGAAGACAACCCCCCCAGTCCCGCCACTTCAGCAAAACCACGGCTAAGCATTGAAGCCAGCACACAAAAACCTGTGTCCCAAAAAAAGAAATCCTCCCGTCAGACATGGAAAGATAAATGTGCTACATAATGGGGACAACTGAGCCAGATATGATTTGTTTCCATTACTCAAGACTGACTGCATCTTTATTAACACTGGCAGACAACGGCAACAGTCAAGCGGTAGGAAATTAAAAGCTGGTTATACGGGACTACCAGAGCAAAAAGGCATGTTTTGTTTAATGAGAGCCCACTTGCACAGAAGAGGCTATTTAAATGAGAAAGTAATGCACACTCTGTCACAGAGCTGCACGGCGCTGGTGCCGCTACAGTTTTGCACTTTATCTCGGTGATGATCAGTTTCTGTCTTTCCACTCAGCCCGTATCCGAGGAGTTCCAAAATGGCGAGGGCTTTGGGTACATCGTTGCGTTTCGAGCCAACGGAACCAGAGGCTGGAAGGAGAAGATGGTGACGTCAGCGGACTCCACGACGTACAAGTACCGAGACGAGACCTTCCCTCCCCTCACCCCGTTTGAAGTGAAGGTCGGAGTGTACAACAACAAGGGAGACGGGCCGTTCAGCAAAGTTGTCATCATCCACTCCGCGGAGGGCGGTGGGTTCATATTTGTGGCTGCATTGATTTTCAAAGTACAGAGGAGAAGCTTTTCTGCAGCTTTATGGTCGTCATCATTTCGACTTGTTTCACAGAGCCGAGGGAAGCGCCGTCCGATGTCAAAGCTTACAGCATTTCTTCATCGGAAATTAGGGTCACCTGGAATCCGCCCAATCCTGGCCCAGGGAGACCAAGAGGATATGAGGTGCTTGTAAATTGTGTGCTCTGTGCATCCACATTTGAACATTTCCATGCAGTATCTGACGTTTTGCTTGTTTTCATTAATCTTGTGTTAACAGGTCAGCTACTGGAAAGACATGGAGCAGGAGGAGTCGGGGAATAAACAAAGAACTGTGAAAAACGAAACATCCGTGGTCCTGACAGGACTAGAGGGCAACAGTCTGTATCTCATCACTGTAAAAGGCTTCAACAGCATCGGCCAGGGTCCTGCCACTGCAGCTGTCACAGCCAATACTAGGAAAGCCCGTGAGTACAGCACTGACACGAATCATGTAGCACTATATCTGGAATAGAGGCTACCTGTGCACCGCGCTCTAAATCCCCCAGTAAAAAGGGTAGTAATTGACCTAGTTGGTTGAAACTCCTGCTTAAAAGTCTGTTTGAATTTGCACCCAGAGCGTTGCGTTCTCTTCTCAGCTCCTGCTCAGCCTCCAACCAACCTCATGTGGATTCAAGAGGGCAACAACGTGTCTTTAAACTGGGACCCGGTGAGGGCAAAGGACAACGAATCGGATGTCATCGGGTACATGGTAATGATCATTCTTCAAAGTCACGTTTCTTCAACTGCATAAAATGAAGACAACGTTTAAACATTATGCAAATACTATAGATTTGCTAATTTGGAGGAGCAGCTAAACGATAAATTGAAAAACAGGAGTCTCCTGGATAATTTAACAATGCTAAAGTTTTATGTTATGGCTTTAGGTTTCTATTATTTTAACCTTGTTTCTGAGAAAGCATGTTTTTACTGCCAATTTGGTATAACAACATTGACCCAGTATCCGAAGCGTGAGTCAATTTAAACTGCTGAATATATTATAAGGCTAATCTGAAGTGTAAACTTTAGGTTGAGCTCGTCGTTATCAGCAACATAATGATGCTCAGTGATTGGACATTTTTAACTGAAAAGCCCCTTGGTGATCGTAGTGGACTCCTCTCTCCTAACCTTTGCATGCACACAGTCTTGTAACTTTGTATTTGCATTTAAAGAACCAAATGTTTTCTAACAAAGTTGCTCATCTTTTGTACTGTTGATTAAAATAAGAGAGTTTCATATCCACCCGAGCCTGGATAGTGCTCCCACTGCAGCTCATCATTGTCTATGTAGAAAATAAAAGACTTCTGGATTCCTTGGACATCTGAAATATTTGTGCTGCTCTGTTACTGTTAAAGAGCAGCTATAATGAGTTTTTTTAATACCTCTGAGTACCAAGTTTATATGCAATGTAAACACAATAGCATCTCGCTGCAGAGCTCCAGGCTCAGACACCTCAAGCGCTGGGACCCATTTCCATCACCAGCACCCTTGGTGAAAATCCCATCCTTATCACGTGTTAAAGTGGAAAATCAAGTGTTTATCGCACTTCTTTATCAATATACGTTTATATGCCGCTATATTGCACATTCGTGTATTGTTTTATCGTGCTTATCATTACTAAAGTAGCGTACTTAGCATAAATCAAATACATCGCATCACGCACATCGTATCACATCCATGCCACACAACCTCTACCAATAACACACAAAGGTAAACAACACAATAATATGTCAATATAACTTATAAACATGTAATTATATAAAGTTAGGTAACGTATCATTAAGCAGCAAATAACTTATACTAACATCATTAAATTGCTCATGTTAGCTAGCTATGACAATGTTAGCTAGCTATGCTAACGTTAGCAAGCTATGATAACGTTAGCTAGCTATGCTAACGTTAGCTAGCTATCATAACGTTAGTTAGCTATGATAACGTTAGCTAGCTATGCTAACGTTAGCAAGCTATGATAACGTTAGCTAGCTATGCTAATGTTAGCTAGCTCTTATAATGTTAGCTAGCTATGCTAATGTTGTTAACAAGTTAGACAGCAATGGGCAAAAAAACTGTTAATTAATGTAGTCAGTTTAGCTAATTTCCCGTTAGTTTATAGTTAGCAATTGCCCAAGGTTGGTAAGCCACGTTACCTAACTTTAAAAGTTAGTTATCTCAAAATATTACGGTTGTGTTGTTTACATTATGGTGTTATTGGTGGAGGTTGTGTGTCTTTTTTCAAACTAATGAACGCGTGCTATCGTATCCTGGTGATCTGGCGTACTCATTTCCGCCTCGGTGCTTGTGACAGGAAAGGGTTCGACGATGGAACCAGGCCTGGAACTCTGCCGCTAGACTCTCCTCTGTAAAACCTAAAGTGGCTTTGTGCCCTTCTCCTGCAGGTGTTACTCAAACAGGAGGGCAGAGGCCACAACCAGGTGACCAGAACCATTAACCCTTCCACCATGCTCTCACTGCCAGAGGGAGGCACCTATATCATCGAGGTGCGCGCCCTCAGCGAAGGGGGAGAGGGAGCGGTCAGCTCCCAAGTCCGAGTGGTCACCTCCTCCGGTAAGCTAGTTAGTTGTCTACCTCCTTCTCAGCCACTCGCTCCCTTACATGACCTCTGAAAGCCAATCGCTATGCACAGGCTGTTTTCTCTTATGTTCTGCCCTTAATTGAGTCATCGCAGATGTTGTGTGAGCCAAGTTTTCTTTGGCTAATACTGTTTTAATTACCTCACCCACACAAACCTTCCTTCTCTTACACAGCCAATTAACTTCTAAGCAACTGGATGGACAGGAAGCTTGCAGTCCTGCTTGTGACATTAGGCAACAGATTGCTGTTTTTCTCCCCATGTTTTCATTTCCCTTCACCGTCCATTTCTCTTTTTTTTCACCATTTCTTCCCATTTCCTTGAGACCGATTCATTCGAAAGATCAATGGAGTTATTTAGCATTAAACATTAATGCAGTTCCTGCATTCCGTTTTGCGTCCTCTTATTGACTCTCCCCCTCCCCCCCTCCTCCCTTCTCTTAGGTGTGCGAGCAAAAAGCAGCCAGCACTCAGTGCACTGCACGCCACGGGGCCTGACATGGACAGCAATGCTCCTGGTTCTTCTGGTGCCTTCAGCTTCCTGGTGAGGCCACAGTGCCGTCCTCATCTCCGCGGAGGGAGCCACCAGTCTTCAGCTCCCTTATTCCCTCTGACTGCCTGCTTGCTTTGGCCTTAGCCAGTCCCGAAGGGCCCGAGGCCTGCCAAAGGGGGGTTGAGTCTGCCGATTCTCCAGAGTTCCATTTCAGTTCCCCGTTTCTTTTGAGGCCCTGGGTGTTTGATTTGCACAGCTCTTTCCGACATCACACTAGTGCTGTACTGTAGTGTACATTGCGTGGAAAGATTTGTTTAATCGTTTACTTTGACATCAAGTGTTCCTCTCATTGACTGGCGTCTAACCACTTCCTGACGGCTCCTACAGCTCTGTGGCTCCACAGAGCATGAACAATTCCTCGAAAAGCTGCTGTGGTAGTAATACAGGGATCAGCCGGCCTGTTTCTTTTCATTACTTATCTGCGTCAATTTACCCCTTGGCTGCCTAACAAGCAATGCAGCAGAAGCTCAGTAGAGATAAGTGCATTGTTTTCTTATTCACACATTGAGGAAAAAGTTTTTTATGGAACCAAGAATCTTTCCAGACTTGCATTTTGTACATTGTGTTACCTTTAGAGCAAAAAAAAAACAAAAAAAAAACAGTGGTGTGTGTCAGCTATGTCAAACTCTCTGTTTCTTGGTAGTGATTAAGCAACGCTTGGTGATACAGTTTGTTGACTGTTGGATGTATGGAGATAGGAAACAGGTTCTTAACTTTAGTGCCCGGACACATCGATAGACAAAGACAACTCTGTACGGACTCTTGGTGTCAGTACAAATAAATGTGATGTATATTTTTTAAACGGTTGTTGTTTGTATTTTCTTACTTTTAGAAAGGTAATATTTCTAACAACACACTAGGGCTTTTTTTTCCCCATTGATCAGTCTTTTGATTATTTTATAATCATTTTTGTCCCTACAGTTCTTCCAAAATCTTTAAACTGCTTACTTTGTTTGACCAACAGTCCAGGATCCAAAGATCTCCAGTGAAATACAACAAAGAAAACGTTTGAGAAGGTGGAGACTGACAGTGTTTGGTGTTTTTGCTTGATTAATGGAGAAGAAAAAATAGTTGATCCACTAAATGACAATCGTACAAATTTCACCGTGACACTTTCATTCTATATTTCATTTGCAAATGTTCATCAGACAGTTCTGCGCTTTTAAAAAAGCGTTTCCCCAAGTGTTAACGTAAAGTTTGGGTTGATTGAATTCCACACACGTGGCATTAGAGGCCACGGAACTTTCTGCGATAAAAGAACCGCTGCATAGTCAAATAGGGCAGCATCAAGAGTGTCTCTCCCTGCTCTCGGGCTCCTCTCTTGCCTTGTCTGCAGTTAAAGCTTATCTCTCACTGGGCAGAAATCCAAATGAATTGGCCTGAAGTGTAATTAATGTTAGAATGGAGATCTGTAGTCCTAACGCCGGCTTGCTTGAGCAGACCTTTTCACTTGCTCCGCCTCCAGCTCCCTGGACTCTCCATTACAGAGTCGGAGTAACCTGGCTCACCTGCTCAGGTTCTGACGAGGGTACTAGCTCAACCACGAGAGATAGGACCACACGGCGAAACAGAGGACAAGCAGCGCTCCAAGCAGCGTCCGTCGCGTGGATACTCCTCCTCGTTTAGACCTCTCTGTTTTTGGGGGGGGGGGGGGGGGGGGGGTTAGGTGTCTTTCCGACTTCTACATTGTTTCCGTCTGTAGTGCAAAGCATAAAGCGTTAATGTGGATGGAGGGGTTTTGCGGTGCTTTTAGCCCGTTCAATGACGTCGGCTCAAACACATACCTCCACACAAGTGCTAATGCACCGACCTTTAATTATTCATGCTGCACCTGTCTGTGTTGGCGCATCTGATTTATGATAATGGATTATGTTTCCTGCAAGGGGACCCATTTGGTTCGGAGAGCCAGAAGCTATAGTGTCAGCAATTAAAACATGAACTCCCCCTTGGTTAATGTCAGTGTGTGTGTGTGTGTGTGTGTGTGTGTGTGTGTGTGTGTGTGTGTGTGTGTGTGTGTGTGTGTGTGTATGTGTATGTGTATGTGTGTGTGTGTGTGTGTGTGTGCGCGCACACACCTGTGTGCAGGGGTGTACTCTAGTTTTTAGTATTGCAATATGTTATGTTAGATCATTTTAGGGCTAATGTATTCTGCTGGAGAAGATTCAGTTTTACAGCTTAGACTATACTTACAATTACAACATATGTGTACAAGAAGAGATATTTTCATTAGCGGCTATTAACCTTTTTTTTTTTTTACTGACTTGAATATAAAGGTGGTCCTATTTACTGTCAGTCTTCTATATAACTGTACATTTTTGAATACCTCACTTTTTTCCCGTTTCTTTGGTTTTGAAGTGGAGCGAGTCCCATCCAGCTGCAGGCTTAAGGAGTCAAACTGCTCTGGGATATAAACCTCACTCCCTGATCGGGTTAAAAACACACGTGATCCAACAGCGACCCTGCAGCCGAGGCTCCACTCCATGGACACTGCAACGGGACGGATGCTCGCTGTTAGGACGCCACAAACTGCTTCCTGAAGTATCAGTGCTGTCTCCTAATAAAATATGTTCCCATACAACGAAACTGTGAACTACGTTTCTAGGGAACCTTATTTTGTAGTGGATTACATTTGCTTTTGACGTATCTCAATTCATTTTCAAATGGAAGTGGAAGTCTGTGTAGGGAAGAAGGTGGTGGATGGGTCAAAACACACAGGACTTTCACCCAGGACACTGCTGTTCATGTCCCATATGAACCAAACACTATTGTGAACTACACCTTACAAAGTAGTTTTGTTGCTTTTTTTTGTTTTGTTTTGTTTTTTTACGTTAAAAACTGTTAATCATGGAGGAAATACGTTTCCCTCGAAACATATGCAGGTATACTTTATATATAATCTTATGCTGCTGCAATACATCTTTTTGTAGTTTACATTTCAACAGAGATGGTCTGTTCAGGGGACACCATGGTATGTAAAGTTTCTGTCCTCTATTTCCTCTTCATTTGGCCCTTACCCTCTGAAACCTAATACGTACACTCCAAAAGAAACCTTCAAACATGATATCCCAGCAAGTATCAGTTGATACTACGTCTGCCTCCATCAATCCACAAACGTCCTTTTAGCCTTTTAAAAGTATTACATTGTCTCGGGATTCGCTCGCTGATCGAGAGCTGAGCTGCGGCTTTGCTTTCCAGACGGGTCACAGTTTAATACTCATCCTGAAATTGCCAGAAGAGCGGGCCCCTCCAACACACACTGCTGCTACAGCACCAGGTGAACTGTAATGTCACCGTTTTTTGGGGATATACAACTGTAGAGTTTCTCTACAGCTCTTACAGTAAATGTAAGTGATCTTCCACATGAGGAAAAAATTAGGGGGGGGGGGGGGGAGTCAAAGATTGAGATAGAATGGTGCAGTAATGCAGTGTCGACGTGTCTGTGCATAAGAATTCTGAGGAGTGGTCTTTTAAACCACCACTCACACATTCCATTGAATTAAAGACCATAATCATGGTTTCACCCTAATTCAATTCTGTCTGCAATTTTTCTCAATAAGCTTTAATTAACTGTTCTCAATTCATAATTTTCCACCAATGTATGTCTGGTTAATAGTCGTACAGTATAATTAAAGCTTGTGTGTTTATGAAACATTGTGCAGATAAGATTTTCTGAGCTGCTGAGTGAGATATCATATTTCCTGTACCTGTGTTTTTTGATATATAAATGTAAAAACTATAGCTGTTGGGACATCTGATACAGCTCGCTAATTTGTGTTTGCTGTAGGAGGTTTGTGTGATGTTTGGATTTTGGTGTGTCCCGGCAGTGGCAGAGATGGCAGGGAATGAGAATTAGGGAAGTGTGCCATGTTCTGTCGAAGACTGTGAACAGAGGGATTAAGGCAGCAGCTTTGCAGAGAGAGTCAACATCCAGCATTGTATTGCACCAGTCCAGTAATTATTGAAGTTATAATTGAAGTTGTCTTTTGACCTCTAAAACCGGCTGCACCGTCAGGAAGCCACAGAGCACAATGCGTTGTGTTGTTGAGCTTTGCGGGACCTTAAAGAATCAATCCTTTTTTCTTTTTGTTGGGTTGTATAAAATACCCTCATTGTGCCATCAACAACTGTTATTCTCTCTTTTTGCCAAACTAGTTCCCAGACCATTATATCAGTCCATCCAATACTTTGGTCAAGAGGTCACGATTACTTTGTTTAGATATCTTAGCAAAAGTGTGGATACTCCCAAATCCTTATGAAAATGTTCTACTCAAGAAATATAGAAATCTAATGATCAATTTTGCGATGAGCACATTTAAGCTCCCCAGAGGATGAACCTTTTCAATTTCGGACACTCCGTAACAAGATTGTTTTTCCTCTTCCTCCACCATCAAATGTCCACTCACCAAAGAAGATAAGTTGTGTAATCTAGTAGACATTTGCTCTCCACATTCTCAGAACAAACATATTTTAGCAGCATATGTTGTTAAAACAAACCCTTATGCATTATGGGATGTTGGTTTTAAGCATCTGTTATCTTTGCCAAATACTGTTTGATATATTTGAAAGAAAAGAAATAACATTATTTAGACCTGATAAGGAGCAACAGTATGAGTATAAAGGCAAGCAAGGAATTTTTTGTATTGGAGCCAGAGATTTAACATACAGCATTAAGAGCTAAACCAAAGATGTACTGATTGTAGAATTAAGTTGTATTTTTTTCCAAAACAAATGCTCCAGCCTGTGTGATAGCAGATGGTGTACGATTAGAGGAAAACTTCTTAAGAAACAGCTAATTTGGTATATTGTGAACTCTCCCGCATAAGAAATCAAATGTATAAGTAGCCTGCTGAGAGGCCTCATTAGGGAGGAACATTTAAGAGTAAATCTGAGAAGAAAAGAAGACAAATCCTGTTGATTAAACTTCCCACCCCTTGTAGTCAAGGCCTTGTGTTTTTCTACTCGAAAACATTTTCCAAATTTAATACTAAAATGTAGCAATGAGGGGCATTGTGCAGCTTCCTCAAAGCTCTATTGAGGTAAACAGTGCTTTGACTCTAAGCCTCAGAAAGCTTATTGCAAGGCTGAGGAACAACAAACTACCTGGTATACCAAAATGTTCGGAGAACCACATGAAGTTTAACTGCCATAAATGCAATAATGCATAAAAGGATGTGGTGTGTCATGCTACAACTGCTACATGCTCACGTATGGCAATTTGTTAATACGGTTCCAACTCTCTGCACATTGGTGAACGTGGTGATTCAATTAGGAGATCCAAGCTTCTTCTCTCCAGGCCCATTGTGTGAGGAAATACAATGGGATGGAGTTGTAAATCTGGGGATAATCTTAGTGCGATGTATATAGGAGGAAGAGGGCTGCATAAGGAGATTTAAAGGCCAAGCAAGAATGCAGTCAGCTCAGTGCAGACCTCTGCCAAGACCTTATAATCTCCCCAATTAACCGTAACTTTCACAGTCAGTATTGGACCATGTAGATAACTGAAGAGGTATGTGAAGGTCACCAACGTTTCAGTCCGTGGTGGCACTAGCGGAAAGGTCAAGGGGACACCAAACTCCTGGCATAAGTGTGCAAGAGGAAGTAGTGAATCAGCAGATTACAATTTGAACCTGGCGGTGGCGCTGGTCGATGGGGCAGTAATGTTCATGACAAGATATATGCCAGGTGTTTAGTGTCCACCGAAGAGGAAATGCACAACACATTATATCGCCACAGTTCCAGTCACATTCAACTAAATTGCTAGCATGCTAATCCTCGTATTTGTGTTAAGCTTGTTAGCTTGCCAGCATGTTACATGCCATTGTTTTGGGTCGGCATTGTGGGGACCTAGCACTTTAAGGAACCTCTTGCTTTGGTTCAGACACGCCCTCTCACATGGGGCCTTTTGAACACTGGAGGTCCACCATGTTCAGCTAATCTGTGAGTCCAGTAGCCATCAGCCCAGCTTGACTAACTCTGGCAGTGCCAGAGTCCTCATGACGTCGTCGTCCAACAGAGCAGAATATCACGTCCGACTCATCAACAAACCTCGGTCAAACAGGGAAACGTCCAGGTCGTCCATCAGGAGCTGACTGCCCTTCAACAACTGGCTGCTTAAGGTGACTACTACAGGATTTGATTAAGTTAGTTCATTGGTGGGAGGCAGTTGGTCATTGTAAACTCTTGACTACTGGGACTGAGCTAAGGAGCTTTATACACACAGTTTTGGCAAACTAAACTTTCACTTCTTCTATATCTTCTCAGACGAAAGACCATTTTGTGCATGCTGTGTGTTTGATGCTGAAGTCACTTTGCTCTGATGCTGGTTAGAATTATGTTTTATTGGTTTATGGGTTTGCTCGTCTCCATTGCAGGGCTTGAGAATTGTCAGGCCCGACTATGACTGGCGCTCTGGCATTAAAATCGGCCATAATGTAAACATTTGTCAGAAACTACTGCTGGGGCTGATGGGAAGACAACCATTACTTTAAATGTGTTTTCAGCCATCATGGTGCGACTAAAAAAAAAAAACTCTGATTGTGTAGAAGTTTGTGAGAAAATGACTCTACTTCTCACTTGATTTATTACCTCAGTAAACATGAGTTTATGATCTCAATCTCTAGTTTCAAGTCTTCTTTGATACAGCATGATGTTCATTTAGTAAATGATGGTCCATTTAGAGGTAATGCCATAAAGCAGGGTATGAGGGGGAACGAGTGTCATAGAACCGTTTACTGTTAAAGACTGCACCGCTTCTCAACAGTAGAGTCAAAGGGATTCAGGTAACAACTAATAAGTCTGTCAGTGTATTGATTTGTTTCATACATAGTTATTAATAAGAGGAGCAGCTGTGTTGTTATTAGTTAGTGTTAGAAGTTATTTTGAAGCTGCTAGTCCCTCTACCACTCCACCCAACACACCTTAAGTTTAAATAGTTTAATAGTTCAATAATAGTAGCTCTCAACTCCAAATATATATTAATATATAATAATAATATACTCCTCCCTGTAGGAATGTTCTCAGAGTTGCATGTGTTGTTGCCATGGAAACAGTAGAGTCAACAATAGTGAGTTATTGAAACATTTCTGCTGTTGCTGTTTAAGATGCAAAGTGTCTCTGAATAACTGCAGGTAGTCGCTGATCATAGTACTAGTATCAATACTAGTACTATCAATACTCTTATCGGTTCTTTCTGATTATTTTGTGAGAAAAAAAGATAATTAATTTTAAAAAGAATCAACACTGATTTATTATTCATATGTTAACAAATAGTGTTAAAAGTGTTGATACGTAGATTCTGTCCAGCTTCATGTATTCAACACATGAACCAGTGATTCACAAAGAAAACTCTCTGTTAATTCAATTATAATACCGGTAAATAATGCTAATATTAAAAAATATCCATAAACCCATCACTGATGAAGGTCACATGTTTTTACTGTAGAATAATATCTTTGTTTTTAAACTCAAATACCATTTGGAACTTCTTTTATGACATCATTTTAATCATTTTATTCTTCTAGCCTCAGTTTTGTAAACTTAAACAGATTCCAGTACTTCTTTATAGTCACCATCATGTCATACAATTGTATTAATACAATATATATTTAATTAGAGAGCTAGAAACAGAATGATTTTTGGATTTATTTATTTTTTATTTGGGAGAAACCTGCATGCACCCTGTGGACCCACCACCCGCAGGGACAAGCATCGGGGTCGGGTGCAATGCAGACCGGGCGGCGGGCCGGGGGCCGGGGGCCGGGGGCCGGGGGCCGGGGGCCGGGGGTCTAGGCGAGCCGACTATGGGTAACTTGTAATCAGATAAAAGCTAACTTGTGGTGTTTTTGACCTATAGCACAATGGAGCTGTTTGAAATGGGTCCCTGTTTTGTTTGGGAAGAAGAAGATTTGAAAATCGTCTTCGCAAATGTTCTAGGAGGAAGGAACACATTTCTTTTTTTTTTTACCTCAAGGATACCAACAACACGAATAGTTAGAAGAACATCTCCACAGGGCACCTTAATAAAGTGTGACCTTACATGTAATGTCATAAAGATTCATCCACTGGGGAGCATAAATATCTGTTCTCAATTGTATAGTGGTTCCTATCTGTCTGGACCAAAGTGTTGGACTGACCAGCATTGCTATCCAGAGACTACTGTATAACAGCCGAGTGACATTTAACTTTCCCTAAAAGAGGAGGTAACAATTATTTTATTGCAGGTTTTAGTTCAAAGTTCAGATATCATCAAAGTTATTTCACAAATGGGAAAGAAAGATAACCTTTCCATTTTTTAACACCATGTGAAAAGGTTAAGCATATGTAAAAAAACAAAAAAAACACAAGTAAATCACCAGAATGTCACATACTCGGGTTTTTGACATTTGTCAGCAATCAGGGAATGCAGGGTGCCTGCTGATGGTCACATCTAATTGTGTCGAGGTTGCCTGGTGGCTTTAACCGTCTCGGAACAGAAAATAATTCTGCATTTGTTTTTGTTTTTATAAAGGTAACTGTGTTCCTACAAAAAACAAGACTCACTCGGTCTTTCTTCAATAGTGCACCTGTGTTCTTGTACGGTTGGATATGTGGTGTAAGTTGACTGGACTACAAGAATCTCTCAGATGTTTCCTGATGTCTATTACCTGTCCTGAATCTTCCGTTTCCTTTATCTTGGGTATAGTCATTTTTTTTAACATCTTAACAACGAGTGGATCTGAAGGAAACACCCAATGTTTTATTCATTGCTTTTAAATTCCGATGAATCAAAGTCTCATCAGTTCCTTTAATGCACTGGCTTCTTCCCGGATTGAACCGTACTGACCTGTCGCTAAGACCTCGCCGCAGATCCCCCCCGCCCCCCCACCCCCACACTCTCACCCTGCATTTTCCACGGTGGGAGGAGAGAAAGGTAAATGCTGGGTTTATCCGTAGTGTTGGAGCCCGGCTGTGCAAGGGAGCATCCAGTTCATTGCTTGGCCTTTTACAGCTTCATTGCCTACTTTACAGTAAAGCCAGGTGCAGCGAACCTTTCATGGGGCTGACATATTAGCTGATTTAAAGATTCCCTGGGTGGCAGGCCACAGTAAAACCTGGATCAGTTCAGGCAATCTGAGGGTTCCTTCAAAGTGAAACTAAGTAATAAAACGGTAAGGAGGCCACACTTTCCTCGTCTCCCTGCTACCTTTTTTTCGCTGTTCGTCTCCAAGTTTAAATTGGCTAGATTATCGGAAAGCCCCATATTTGCCCATTTCAGACTCTGCAGTGGAAGCGATCTGAGAATTTCCATGGCTGAAAGTTGACGCCCTTTCGCGCCGGCTACTTAGCAGTTGTGCTCTTATTTTAGCTTGACTGAAATGCGCCTGATTGTAAATGGAACTTGCAATGTGCAAAGTAACAACAGCTGTGATATTTCAATACTCACTGAGTTCAAAAGCAACCGTCTCCCTATGACGGGAGTTGCTCTCAAATAATTCAGTGGAGCACTCTTTGTTTCATGATGCATGAAATCAAAATGTATTGTCTGACAACCCGCATGGAATGTACACAGCACAAACCACTCATTAAGTCTGATCTCAGTTAAGAAACAGAAGGAGCAACAACAGCCGCTATTTACTTCATTCATAGTGTTTTCAATTAACTGATTCCTTGAAGTCAGTATTTATTGTAAAACGATGAACGAGCTTATTGTAATATGTTATTCAGAAGGTCTGTAAAACGCGAACAAGCTGGAAAGCATAACCAGGATGAATGAAGGATGAAAGCAGGAAGTATTTATGTACGCACATACAGTTCTTTAGTATGGACATTAAAAGCCATACACAGTTAGAACAAGTCATTGAAGTACGTAGCACAGTGGCAGATTATTGCTCAAATATATTTCAAAAGGTCTTTTTTAGCTTCTACTTAAGAAAAATTAAGAATGTACAATTAAGCAAAAGCCTGATAAGTTTGAGTACCGTGAGACTGAATTAGAGTAAACAAAAGGGAACTAGTCCATTCATACAGTTTTAGGTTTATGAGTTTTTTTCTGAGATATCTGTCAATAAGACTTCCACCCCAATACCATGCAAGCTAGTAACTTTTTTTGTTTGTGGTGCTTACAGTGTTCAAAAACCTCAACAATGAATTTGACTTTGAAACACTAATGCCTCATACTCTGGATAAGCATTCCACAGACATAGTAAAGAAATAGTCCCTATGAAAACAGTTTGCAGTGAGGGCAATTATCTGGGATACTGGTTCTGGAAAGATACATTGTTGCTGAGCTTTCAAATGTAATAACGGTATACCGGTTTCGTGCTATTAGAATGGATGGTTATCATACAGTGTTAATTATATCGCTTATCTGCGGTAGTTAAAGAAAACGGACATAAGTGTGTTTGACTTAAAGGTACAGACAGGAGCTGTCTGGCTTTCCTACAGTATATGGTACACATATGTATACAGTATATATGGAAATAAAAGTGGTGAATGAAGAGGAATCCTCTTTTGTTTTTTATGGGAATGTTAATCTTTCAGATCAATATCACGAGTGCCTCTGGTTTGCATGTTTCACATTTTATTGTAAGCGTGTCATGCAGTGTGGGACTCACACTGGTCTGGTCTTGATACACTCCGGTCTCGGTCATGCTTGGTCTTGGTTTAGGTGGTCCTGAATACAACACTCATAATCATAGTGAAATAATAAGATTCATAAACTAAAGTCTCAAAAATACAACAGGGGAAAGTGAGGGGAAAAAAAGACCAATCATTTTGATGAACCAACCCTTTTTAAAAGTCTGCAAAACTTTACTCTCTTTGACCACATGTCTACTCCACAGTCCACACTAGCTGACCACAGCAGGTCATATCGGTGTACACCTCAAATGCCCTGCAGCCAACCGACATCTAAAGGGTGGATACAACAATGATACTTGTAGAATCAATAGTGGCGTCGATACCGTACAGACTGCCAATACGCTCAAGGCTTAAACCCTTCACCTGTGGTGTCTTACACAAGCTGCTGTCGGTGCATCTTCCCCGTATGACAACTGCAACCCATCAAAGCCCAACGGCAACCCCAGGTGCAGTCCCAGTCCAGCTCCGAGGTCCTCCCGGACTGTTGAGTGAAAACCCGTACGCACTCGCGTGCTGCAGAGTTGATACACGAGGAGATTGCAGCATGATGGATGAGACGGGCTTGGAGGTGATTGAGCAAGTCTGCTCTGATGGTGGTGCATTTAAATTGGGCTGTGCATGTAAATGTTTTCCCTTAATTGGTAGCCAGAAGAGGTTTATCACCCGAGGTGAATACAGATCTACAAGGCAGGCGACTGAAAAGAAATTCCATTCCGATTTAATGAGCTGTAGGGTGGAAAACCTAAGTTTACGCTCATCGGTTGAGCAGAGAACCACTTCCCTTTTGTACTGAGACTTTCCACTCTTTTATTTATTTTTTTTTACTCTGGTGATTAATGTCCCATGTTTGACCTTATTGACTTATTGCTCAAATGAGGAAATTGCTCTCAAGAGCGGTGCACTTTAGCCTTCATTCAGACCCGAGTGTCACATGTGCGGATCGTGTTTCCCCGGATGGCAGATTAGTCCGACCGATTTTCCTGTGCAGAGGAAAACAAGTTATTAGTTTGCACTACAAACAGCTGCGATGGGCCACAGATGGCGGGATTGTCTGTTCAGGTGCACCGGACATCAAGGTCTTTTACTGTTGAGAGGGGCTTCTTGATTAACGTCGTCTACGAGACAAATCAGCACGTTAGACGACTCCTCTACGGCCGCGACAGAGCGTAGGCAAAAACACACGACAGGAAGGAGCCGCGGGGAGCTGCAAAGTAAAGATCTGAAAAACAAAAGCAGATGCCCGTACTGACAGAATTCCAATAAATCATCAAATAATAGTGGATGCTCTCGGAGATATCGTCTCCACACATCACAGCGGTGCAAACCCCTCACAGTAAATGACACGCCTCTCATTTTACAACGGCCATGCACACGTGTTTGACGCTGCACGGGAGGAGACGAGCATAGTTTGGAGACCATTTATCCATTTTAACAACCAGGAATCTGCATCGGGTCGGGGAAAAAAACAATTGCAGGAAGAAAAGTGATTTATGGATATCCATTTCATGTTGGTAAAATCTAAATGATCTGATACCGCAGTGCAATTGGAATCATTGTAAAAAGCACTGCATGACAGCGCCAACGTCAACCTCATGTACTGATAGATGACTGTAATAAAGTGCAGCTGTAACGTGCCATTTTTCAACCCATGTTGAGGATACCAGGAGGTTATGAATAAAATAGAGATTTGGCGTGAACGTACTTGATATCGAGACGGCCATTTATCCTGCAAGAACAGAACCACTGCAATCAATAAAGCCACTGATATATTTACTGTATTGTACACTGGCACAAAATCAATGTAATACGGTTTTCTGAATATCCTGTTGGACGTCTTTAACTCATGCAATTGGCGGATAATCTTCGGAGATTTCCTTTGGGTTCCTCTCGAAGTCGAAGCATCTGTACAGTTTATTTCAAAGTGGTTCAGTTTCCGCGGCGTCGGAGCTACTGTGTGATCACCACGCGCTCTTCCGGGGCTCCGTGTATCGCCTGCTAGACTGCTGGAGCTAATCTCAGTTTAGCATTTCAACACAAAAGCTGTCTTTGTGGTTGCTCAAACAATGGCAGACCGCTAGACGCCTCAGATCAGGCCGTATGTGAAAACAATGCCTTGTGGCCCTCAGTTCTCGATCTTCTGAAACAGCAGTTTGTGCATGTAAGCCGCAGCTCAAGTGGTCTCCCACCGGACCGTCCCTGACGCCTTGATCCTTTGGCGCGAACACTGCTATGTTTATGAGTCATTGTGCGCAGACAGCGGTGACATCTATATTTCTACTTTTTTTTTTTTTTGCACTATGCATCGTTAGGATCTGGCAGGAGCCTGTTTGGTTAGCAAGTATGAAAACAAAATTATTGACATTAATACAATTATCAATATAAATAAGATGATTAACATATATTAATAATAACGGGGCACCACCACAGGGACCAATAACCAAACTCACCAAGTCTCAAAATTGGTGTCAATAGTCAAAGTACTATTCCACATTAAGAGTGAACAGAGACGGTTGAATTCGAACGCAGGCTACGATATATAGCCAGAGATAAGGAGAAAAAAATTATGAAATGAAATGAAAGCGATCCTGCCATACAAATCTTAAAAATGGCGGAGGAGAGAGAGGAGGATCAAGATGGCGACCATAATCTCGTATGTGACTACGCTGCGCAAAACGACCAAAATGGTGGCGAGGCCACGATTATTTAACGGAGCAATGAGGCACACAATTGAGGCCACGCTTACACACCACATGCGTCTGAGATGAGCATAACAGCGCAACCTATATGTGTGTATGTGTACGTGTGTGTGTGTGTGTGTGTGTGTGTGTGTGTGTGTGTGTGTGTGTGTGTGTGTGTGTGTGTGTGTGTGTTAGTTTGAACAATAAGGAGAAGGAAAGACACTCAAAACAAGGCAGATCCTCACCGCCGCAGCAACGGTTACTTTATCACACAGAAACCCAACTGGAGAACTCGGATACGACAGCCGCGGCACTGGACCTTTAACTAATAAAGTACAGTTTACCAACTTTACCAACATGGAATAGCACTCTTAACAACAACCCGTTAACAGTAAAGTTAAACTTCAAACAAAACAAACAAGGTTACAATCACACTATGACCTGTCTTTGCCCGGACACAAGCCTCTTACTTGACACTGCTTCGTAGCTGAGAGCGAGTTCTTCAATTTGGGACCCGGAGCTTTTACTGGTTCGGTGAGCTGCACGGCGATAAATCTTCCGTATGACAGCTGGAATTAATTCATTGGAAGTTTTGGAAATGTATTCCTCCTACGACCGGCAAATGTCGACTTGAATAGGAAGAGAGCGGGGCGTAGAAGTTATCTTTCTCCTTCTCTCAAGTATACGGGGAATCCGTGAAACTTCCTTCTGCATGTTAAAGTGGCGGAGCACGGGAAAAGCTATCCGCTCCTCCTTCGGCATCCAAATCATTCTATTGTTTGACAATGTTGCGCCTCCTTGCATACGAATCGAATCACATGTAGGTAGCACTGATGTTTATAGTGTCAGTGACGTCATGGCCGTAACACAGGGATCCTCCGTGGTGCCCATGGCCCTCATCCAATGCGATGCCAGTGATGTGGTTTCACCCAAATCTCACACACAGGTGATGATTTTGAAGTCTGATGGGGGTTGGTTGTTGAAATGCCACCTAGGCCATGTCTTTGTTTCAACCACATGGTGAAGTCCCAACAGCATGCTTCGAATGAGAGTTTTACAGAGACGTACTAGAATAGTAGGAAAAAAAAGAAAAGCAGGAACATGAGAGCAACATGCAGATCGGATCGAATTAGCATTGCATGCATGTGCAGATGATGATGCATCTTCAGGCAGGTGGTTCCAGAGTCCTACATGCAGGCTTGATGATCACACCGTTTTTTTACTCCACACACTGAAACGGCCAAAGAGTCTCTGAGCGTAAAGTCGACAGCTCCTGGCAGCGCTGGAAAACCAGCAACTTTGCAGCTCCAGCACAATGTTATGACAACACAAGCATTTCCACTGGGCCCTGTTGAAATCCATACTCCATTTATCATTGGTGCCGCATGCATGCTAATGAACCCCGCGTTAGCTGGCAAATATTGCGCTCGCCGGCTATTTATAGCTTTTTACTGGGATCACAAGTAAGAGCTGAGAGGTTTAAAGAAGACTGAAGCAACAACATGCAGAGCGGGAAAAAAGTCTGAGATCCAAGAGAAGGAAGAAAAAAAAATAACATAAGAATCACATTGGCAGTGTTAAAATGTACTATCTACCATCAGTGTGCTGAGGTTGAATGTGGCCTGGGAACTTTTCCACATCATCTTCTTTGTCTCAGTCTTCATGTTGCTCTCCTGTTGGATGTCTAGCGGATGCAGCGGCAGATCAATGCGTCCGTCTTCACAGACAATCTCCTTAGCTTCTGTGCAAAAAGCCTATGTGGGAATAATTTAATAATGTCAGAATGCAGACAATGAATAACAATAATTTGATAAGCTGTGAAAGTATGTAACTGTAGCTACACATTGTATTATTGCAAAGGATTTAATAATCTGTGTGCATTATTTGCTCTAGAACAAACTGTGTAAGACATACAGCTCATGATATCCATGATTAAGTGGATGTTTAGCAGCAATTACACTCTTCTTATTTATTGTGATCCTAAAACTAACCCTGTCCCTGAAGCATTGTACATTTCCATTGAATGTGTCAATAGCAAAAGCATTATTTAATGCAGTAAAACAAAACCTTATTCCAAAAAAAATGACATGTTCGCACTTCTATTCAAAGCGACCCATATCATGAAGTCCAGAAGGGGTAAATATATTTTCATATGAATCACATAACTTGTTTGTTCTGTATCATTCTGCTGCGTCACATCCCTCTCTCAGCAGCCTGTTTATAATCCGCAGCTGTTTTTGCGACAAAATTCAAGGAGGGATTTGTCACACCTGAGCATCAGACGCCCCCCCCCCACACACACACCACAGTAACTCACATTTTACAATGAGAGATGTCTGGCAATGCTGCACATCGAATCCCATGATGCGTGAAAGCTAAGGGTATAATCTGCTTTCAAGAAAAGGATGAATCAAAACACACATGGGTTGAAAGTGAGGTGTCGATAGTGTGGTTTGCTTTGTTTTACAGAAAAATGTTGAACACATAAGTCCTATCAAGCTTTTCTCCGCACAACAAACTACATCCTGTTAAATATCACAGAGGTTGTCTTAATTGGTTTGGGGAGTCTTTGCTCAAAAAGCCTGACACCGAAACAACAGGCGACTTGGCGAGCTCCACACAACCTTTACGATTAGCATAAATCTTTAAAGTGGGAGCTGTCACTCATTTGGTTTGACTGACATTACTGGTGATGTCAGGCAAACGAAAAGCGGCGAGATAAGCCTTTTGTCTTTGTCTGTTAAATGCCCTGACCTTGGATTATTGAGCTTCTGTCTACCGCCGCCTCCGCTCCCCATTGCTTGTACCACCTTTGTGCTTGTGTAAGGACATTCCGGGGAAGAGACTGGACGACAGTTTTGAAGCTGTCTTTACAGACACTCAAGGCTGCCATTAGACCTGACCTCACCTGGCACTCGAAAGCGGGCCGAGTGGCTTGTTCTTCCATGTTTAGCATAATGTTTGCGAGAGTTTTTTGTGAAAATAATAACTTGACATTTGTGAGCAGCATCTGCTGCACAGCGAGGTCTGTGACGAGCACTGTGGGAATGTGGTCTTGTTTGTCCATTTTGGGGAAATGTTGTGGACACCATGGAGGTAATGGCTGGGTCCATATGTCACCAGTCTACATAAGGCAAGCAGATTTAACTGATGTACCAGATCACAACTAGATTATTGGTTTCCACGGCTTTGGAGAAGATGGTGATATTGAGTAACGTATAAGTCTGCTTTAACAGTAATGTTAAGCATGGAATTTTATGAACTTTTTAATTATTTGCATTTTCCTTGTTGATTTGGGGGATATTTGGCCTCATGCAGGAAGCGATATAAGAACCGACTTCCTCTTATTTTTGTTTGTAAATTTCACAAGTGTCTTACCAATTTGAGGAGCATAAAAAAAAAACTAATCAAAATTAGATAATTATATGGTTTACAACAATTATAATGATTGGATTATTACATTTGTGAGCTTAAGAAATAGTATTGATCCCAAAGAAGACAGTTAAAACCCATTAAAACTTACTGCTCTTCGCCGCTTTTTGGATTTTCCTGTAATGCCAGTACTGACTCTCCGGAAAAGCACACGTTTATTTCGTTTAAGTTTATAAGTACCTCAATTTCACTACTGCTGATGATCTCATTCTTCTTCTTACAGCCTTTCCTTGGTGGCATCTTTCCAGTTCTTGGGCGTGTGCCAGAGTATTTGCACACGACACAACACCTGCCTTTTTATATTGGGTTTTTTTTGAGGGGGGGGGGCGCATAACTATGCTAATAATAAACAACCAGCCACCAGCCTCCAGTTTATGATCAAGAGGTATTCATCATTCAGCACACCTGGGTAAGAGCAGGTTGGGATGGTTTAGAACGCTCGGGGCATCTGGAGTTTACTTCTCTTGTTTTTTTCTAACAGAAAATTAAGAGGAAACATAAAAAGTAATTCAAGAGAATGTTGCCGCATAACGCCTAATGTGTGTCTTTCTGTTGTGGTTACAATTTGGTACTATGAGGGAAGAGTCAAATCAAAGAGCAATATCACACACCACTGCTCAATTCAATATACTCAAGGGCTACAGCCTTACTTGGTGCTTATGGTGGCTAAAGTCGGCAAACTTAAGATAGATATTGTTGTGACTGACAGTACTGAGATATTTTGCTGACTTGATGACTCTTCTTTACTTGTTCTACTGTGAGCTCATGTATGCAAGTTTTTGAAACACAAGAAAAAACGCTAAAAATAAGTTGGACTCCTTTCTCATTGCCAGTAGACCGTGAAGTAGACGAGTGTTATTGCAACCAAACCAGAGTGGGTGATTGTTGGAACTATTGAAAGATGAATAAAGACTGTTTTAATAAGTTTTATTTGGATTCTGTCAAGTTAGAATTAAGTGTGTTGTTTTACAATGACTATAATGACTAAAATGAATATGATGACTAAAATGACTGTTGTCTGACAGACTCATTTTACGTTTTGTATGTTGATAAATTACAGTAATTGTGCAAATGCTTGATGATTTTATTTATAATTTATTCACTTTGTGTGTCACAACATTTGCGATTCCAGCCAGGACTCATATTTACATGTGTGCCGATCAGATCTGAAACCCGGGACTATTGCAGAGTCATTTGTCCAGGGAATGAATTCCGGTTGTAACCGTTCCCACTAAAGACAAAAGCCAGATTTTAGTGGGTGTTAGTGGGTTTCTATCGAGTGGAAAAGTGAAACTATACTACATTTCAGTCCAATAATTTGTTTTTGGTCATGTTATGAGAATTACAGCCTCATTGAGGTTTTAGTGGTGGCTTTCAAAAAACTCATCATCTCATAAAATTCTATATATTTTACCATGTTTTTCATTTTGTTGTTATTATTATCATCAGCGGTAGTAGCTGTTTCTGTATTAGTACCATTAGTACTTGGAAAGTGTAACTACCTGTCATCAAAGTCCTAGTTTTAGGGTCTCATTACAAACCATCCAAAGTAGCTGGATTGAAAGGCACAGCTGTGAGGCAGTATGGTTCATGGTCTGTGAGGCAACAGTATATTGAGCCCATACAGGATTGTGTAACTGCTGATGAGGCTGGTAGTGTTATGGATTTGTTGTCTCTCATCTGTGCCAACGCTCAGGATTTAGCTTTTCTTTCTGCTCTGTGGCAGCATTTCACCTGTCAGATGATGTTCTATATGCACCACGCTGATGGACTGTGAAAGTTCATTTGGATGTATTCGGGCATGAAAGCGTACACTATATTAATATGTCTTGAACAGAATAACAGCGGACACTGGCGTTCCTTTCAGCCACATGCTGCTTTCAGTTGTGTGGGCTCCTTTTTAGGTTTGACCCACACAAAGACTTTCTTATCCATTTCAATTACCTTGCTCAAAGCTATAGGGATCCCAGACAGAGCAAACAAAGCTTTTATCAGTCAATCACTGGCAGTGGAGGCATGTACTTGTGTGCCTTTAAAATTGGAGGCTATATGTCCTTATTAAGCCTTTCCTGCAAGGCACATTCTGTCCTGCCAAAAAAATAAATGAATAAATCTCTTCTGAGGGAGATTTTCTCAACTCACTAATATTTTTTACACACTCAAAATAGACCCGTTCAGAGCCAGCCTGAGATCCAAAGTATTTTTTTAGTTTTCATTACCAATGGCCAGAGATTGCCTTTGTGTCAGCTACTGAATATAACGTGTAATGTACTTTTCTAATTTATACCAAAAACCTGAAAATGTTTAATAGTGTATGAAACTAGACTACAGAGAATACAAAGACTACAAACTACAAAAATACACAATTACCATAAAAAGACACAAAATGACTTCAAAGAGACACAAAAGAACTGCAACGAGACAAAAAGTGACCACAAAGAGACAAAACCACTGCAAAGAGACTAAATTACATCAAAGGGGGGCAAAAGAACCACCGACAAAACATAACTATAAAGAGACACAATACAACTGCAAAGAGACTCCAAATTACCATAAAAAGGTTTGAAATGAAAGCAAAGAGAAACACAAAATGATATGCAAAAAGACAAAAAAAAAGGGGGGGGCAGAGCAACCACAGAAAAAAATTACGACAGAAAGAACAAAACAATTATAAAGTGACACAAAAAAAGGCTAAACAACAATGAAGTCTGTGTGTCGTGCTCCTATATGAAGGAGAGGTGGTGGGGCTTTCTGCATGTATGTGCAGGGGCTCATTGTCTCATAACCCGTCCATGTTCATCTTATACCATAATATCATTTTTTTCTTTGGTCAGCAGTGTTAACATGTCTAGCTGCTCACTGACTCTATGTAGTTTTATTGCTTCCCTGAGAAACATAAAAAAAACTTCTTTGCCTCTTGGAACTCGCAGTATCACAGTGGCGCAATTTAGAATTTCTGGGGAATTGTTTGCTTGATTTCATCTTTAACGTGCTCTGTGGAAGTTAATATCTTTGTCCCCTTTCTTTCTGTCAGAAAAAGAACTATTTGATAGAGAAACTTGAGGTGACATAAAACTAATGGGCTTTAAATTTAACCATGAGAAGGGAAGATGATTGGAAAACTTTTTGAACAATGTAAAATTAGAATTCCGCGTCCCCGAGATAGAGTCTGAAGCATCAGAGAACCTGTGTAATTCTCTCTGATGAAAACCTTAATACTGATTTATCTGATCAAGAGTGTCTCAACAGCTTTTTCGGGTCTGCTCGAGGAATACTAATAAACTAGTCAACGGAAGCCTCGTTTGACCAAGTACTGAACAGGATGCAGGCCTTACAAACAACATCCGAATTTATAACTGTGACTGCCTTGTTGTGTATTATTTGTCCCTAATAAAAATAGATTTCATGATCCCTTTTAGCTGACAATAATGCTTTCGATATAGATGCATAACCTGCAAAAATTAAATCTAAACTGTATTGACACAAACAGTATCAGAAAAGTAAGACCTCTAGACACAGTAAATGATAAGACAGCTGCAAATCTGACTCAAACAAACATAGAGCGCAGTTTACTATACAACCGAATCGAGTTCAGTTAATGTTATTCATGTTTATGTGAAATAAAATGCTAGATGGGATTCATTTTATTCAGGGCAAAAAGTATATCTCTAAACTTAATCAAACTTCTCTCTGTCTCAAATCGTTGCGACTAAGCCCAGTATTTGATGAGAGGAAAAGAAAAGGAAAGCCATGGCGTCATTTCCAACCGAAATGGCGCTGAAAAAGGATGTCTGGTCAAAAGCATGGTGTCCAGATGGAAGAAGCTGCCAGAGAGGATGATCCAGTTTTACATGCAATCTGTTGTTTTCTGTTGGGACTAGAGTATCGACTGGATCCTTTGCTATTAACACCCAGATGGTTCAAATGAAACGTCCAATAAATTACACCAGTTAATGCACGCGACTGGTTTTTGCATGGTTCTTTGGAATTGTTTAAAACTAATGAACCGGTATGTTTGTTGGTTTCAACAACAATCCGAAGAATTGTTTGATTTTATGTATTTCTAAGAGCAAAGAGCTGAAAATAAAAGACCTTTGTGACTATTAGGAAAAACTGGTAACCAACCGTCCCATTTTCATATAATATGTTGTTCACAGATTGAAAAATAAATGGCTTTCACTATAAACGTGGCTTTTCTTTTTCTTCCAATCAGAATTTTATGCTTCAGGGTCAAAGGGCAAGGTGGATAAAATCTGTTGTCTGAGCCTTGAAGAGAAGTGAGTCATCCATTTTCCAACGATGTGTTAGATGTGAAATATTCTTCTTCGAGCCAAAATGGAATCAAAGTCCTTTTGTGAGAGTCAGAGGAAATCAGAAGGAGCTGGCAACACTTAACCTGCATCCTACATCTGTTTTTTAAAAAGGGAACAAAGGCTTCTCTCTAGTGTAGTGACTCTAAATGATCTCAAGCACAAATCTCTTCCTCACAGTCTCAGATTCTCACATCCAATGTGATGATTGGTGATGTACCAAAACACCCTCACAGTGTGGTGCCAAAAGATGGAGGTGCCAAACAGTAGTTTTATTTTGGGTCGAGAGGCCTCTCTTTATAAATTCTGCTGCTCCAAATTAAAGCCAGAGTCCCGGCGAAGCACACAAACTGTTTGCTTACAACGCTGGTATGGTGCACCTCTTGTAATTCATCATCCAGACTTAAATTTGTGGCCGGGGTCCGCCTGGACAGGTATCACCTCGTGAAGGTCAATGAGGCAAAAAAAAAAAAATCAAACCGCTTTGCTGCAGAAGGCCAACCCCTCCTATGTGCACTGAGGAGATATGTAAGTCAAAAAGCTACGGCTGCAGAGACGCCGACGAGACTTTCATGTGTGCCGGATTGCATTTGCTCCCGAGCACTTTCCGAGGGACGTGTCCTTTACCTGACACCGGACTCAACTGGCCTGGCATTTCAAGCTAAAAAAGCTCACCGTCCCAATTTTCACCGTGCGGCATGAAAAGCAATAAATGGAGTCCCCGTGGACAATTGCACGCTTTAGAGATGCCTCTTTGTGTAAAGAGGAGGTAATCACGCATAACTGCTCAAACGTCATCTGGACATAGGAGTCAAAAACCAGAGCCCGGCACTTGCCACTTTGGCAGATTGTACTGTCAGGAGGTAAACAACGGAAAGAATGAGGAAGGACTCATCTGATAGGAAATGTCAGCGCACGATTGGATTAAAAAAAAAAACCCTGCTAAATTAGGGTCATTAATCACGAGCTGGGAAAAAACAGTGACGGGCCTTGTTCTCAAAAGCTCTCCTCTGGAACTGAGCCGAGTGCCACCCGGAAATTGTGCAATTACCTTAATACCTGATTTAATACCTGATTTGAATGAAGAGCATGCGTGGCAGTGTCAATTGTTAATTGGAGAAAACAGCTCATATTATTTTGAGGTAATTGCCACCACAAAAAGTCTAGTAATCTAATCCTGTCTTTTTTTATTTTTATTTATTTTGTATTGATGCATCCGTTTGTCTCAAGTGCATAATTAATACAAATCCACGCATGTCTGTTTTTTAACTATGCTATGGTTCATTCTGATTATGTCTTCCTCTGGCACAGTCAGACCTATGAGCTGCATCCTGACCAGTAATACACATGGCAAGTGTGACATCTTCTACTCCATCACCTCTGCACTTTTCAGATAGAAAATTGAGTATTTTTTTTTTTTTTTGAAAAGTCCATCTCACAGTCATCATCATTTCACCCGATAACCCAGGCCAGCACTGCAGAGTGCACACGGCAATTAAAAGGGAGCAACAGGGTTCCCGCTAATGTATCGCGTTTCCCCGCGTCAGAGTAACAAACTGCAACCCCGAGGGCTGCCGCCACCAGAACGATGGCACGAGAGCTGGAATTGACGGGGGCATGTTAGGAACCAACAACCCCCCCCCCCCCCCCGCCTCCACCCACCACCAGGAGACCAGACATCTCCCTTCGCATGCACTGACTGCCCCCGCTGTGTGATGCAGCGATATCCGAGGAAATCTAATCAGAGTCCGCCTGACTTGCGCATAACTCTTTGAAGAGCTAATCGATGCTCATTCTGCATGGATTATGGATATCTGTTGTGAAGTTCAAGCCTGCTTCTTTTATTCCGTCAGGCAAGGCCAGAGTGGTCCCCCTTTAATGCAGTGAGAACAGGGACTGGGGACAGGGGACGATGTGTGTCTCATATCTAATATCCTCCCCCCCACGTGGAAGATATGTGTAAGATGTCTCACTCGATCAGTGTGTGTGTGTGTGTGTGTGTGTGTGTGTGTGTGTGTGTGTGTGTGTGTGCAAAAAGCCTGTGTGGTTCGAGAGATGTGTGCATTGTCTGTGTGTCTCTTTGTGGTTCTTGGTTGGTCTACAAAGGTGCAGTCACAGAGACAGACATGCACACTGCTTCTAGGTAGACTCATGTTTGCATGACTAACACAAATGTGAGCCTTTTTCGTGAGAGAGGCGTATAGGGACACAGTTTTCTTTTGGGCATCATCTTAATTAAACCAAATTTCCCTCAAAGACTCTACAGGCAGCTATTTTAGATTGCAATTAGCCATGCTTCATACAGCTAACCGCTTGTCCACAAGTCTCAACCGGTGGGCTGTTAAGGCAGTATTTTAGACTGCTCCTCCGCATAATTCTTCCAAAAGCACTATAACTGCCAGGATGCATTGCGTATTCGGCTTTATTTTCACAGAATTATCTGATTAGTGAACTGTTGCTTTTCCCACGGTCTGGCCCACCAAATGGGTAGTCGCATGCAAGGGCATTATCACAGCTGCAGTAGTCACATATCCCCGGGCCAAAGCCTCGTCACATGAAACACAAGTTTAATGTGATTTTAGTGGTGACCGCAATGAGCGTTACACCTCCCCAATAACGCACTCGGGGGGGGCGCCCCTCTTTCGGTTTCAGGAGCAGACGTGAGATTTCATCACTGCGAATGCGTTTGTGTGAAGGAAAAAGATGCAGCCGGTGCTGCTGGTTCCTCAGGTGCAGCCAGAGGCCAGACTTTGTTTCAGTTCCATGTCCTCGCAGCTGACTCTAGCTCACTCCTGTGCGTGTGTGTGTGCCGCAGAGCCAGAAAATACACTGGAGTCAAACCTATAGCTGCTACACTCATAGCTAACAAGATGTAATAGAAGAGGGTGACGTGTCATTTCATCAGGGAATGTAAATAATCCAAGAAAGACCTGAGAGCCAGCGTGACCTTGAATTAGTGAACCTGCGGTGCTGTAGCGTACATCCACTGTGTTCTTCAGATCCAATCTTTCTTTTGTGTGTGCTTTCCAATAAGAATCGGCTATGTTAGGGCGTAGGGACCCTGTCTCACATCTCGGGAAGCTTCCTATTTGTGTATTCTCAGTTGGACATTAACATTTTGAAGCCGGAGACGTGTCCCGTTCAGACACAGGACACATAGGAAGCAACCTTTTTAAGCTCCCCTTGTTTTGGCAGATTCATAATGTCATTGTGGTCCCCTAGGTGCAGCACGAAGCAAGCTTGTCAAAGCTCTGACAAAATGTTCCTGGTACACGCTGCTGGTACATATTTTTTTTTTTAGGTACCTGGTCAGATGAAGCATCGTGGCGTGATTTTCACATGAGCACATTACATTTATGAAATAACAATAAATCATATATAATGTCTTGTTATCTGAATGCATTTTGACCACAGGCCTGATGGACCGCTGCTGGAATGTGATGCTAACGCACTCTAACAAGCATCCACACGACTCTGCCCAGGAAGGTTATCTGTCTCCCATGATTTATCTCTCTGCTACCTACAGTCAAAGCAGGTCTTATTAGGTTATTAGGCTGCGAGTTAGTTATTGAGGAAGATGGGCACGAGGCTACTTTTTCAAATGACAGAGAGCAAACGCCCCATCCACACTCTCCATGGCCAAGCTTTAAATTATTAATACGCTTTCATTTGTATGTGTGTGTGTGTGTTGGTTCCAGCCGGTGCTGCAGCATCCGCCTCTCCGTGGAGATTCTTTTTGCACTTTGCTCAGAGATAAAGCCGCTTCTCAGCCCCCTGTTGCTCTAAAGCACCATCAGTAGAAAGAGTCATCTAAAAGAATCCGCTTCATGCCTACCAAAAAGACTCTTTTGGGGTGTGACATTATCACGATCCTTCCCTGTTGCGTGAGGAGTATGTGATGAATTCCTTTAACTCCAATTAGGCTCTTGTTTAATTACTTCCATTTACCAAGGTATTAATTCAGATCCCTCTCCTCAAACCCCTCACTAATTCCAGTATGATGCATTGTCACCCATAATTTTCTACACAGCACACACTTCATTGCTTTAGCAAAGCAAGCCCACTGGCATCATTCAACCAGCGATTCTGACTGAATCACAGCTCAGAGGGTGTAATAATAAGATAAGAATGAAATAAAACGTAAGGCTATTATAGCATATTGTTAAATTGGAACACTGAGTAATGATAAACAAGAGTTAAATATTGTGTATTTGTGGAAAAAGCCTGCAGAATCCCACTGTTTGTGTTGCTGCATTTGGATGTGAAGCAGAAGGATATTTGTCACAGAAATATGCCAAGAATTGCCCGTTTGGCAGGTGTAAAACTCTTTAAAAAGCTTTATTAAATCAGTGTAGACATGGTGTTGCGCTGACTCAAAGGTGGCCCAAGGCATGAGCAGCGGTGCTCGGGGCATGGTGGCCACCATTTTGTCATAAGATTAGTGCGCGCGCACAAATATTATCTCACAGTTTTGTACTATTCCTGTATTTGCACAGAAACTGACCTCAAATGCCTTTCTCACAGCAGAGGTGTTTTACTTAAAGCACAGGTAGAAAGCTAACGATGGCTCCGTTCTATTCAAGTGTCCAGTGAGAGTGAGCGTGGGTGCACCATACCGGTGTGCTTCTTTTTTGCAAGCAAAGCAGCTAAATGGAATTCAACCATCATTAAAATCATTGCTTACACCTGGGCTTTTCCTACTCTGACAGTCAAAATGTGTTAAAAAGGGGCCTGTTCAACCCTGTGTATTAGACTAATCTCTTTCTAATTCTAAATTTTGGTTTAAATGAAGTGAGTGAAGTGGGGTTGGGGGGGATATTCTGCTCAGGAATCCCCAAAAACTGTTGAGCCAGCTCTGTTTTAACTCTGTTATGTGTAACTTAAAGGAAGACCTGTGGAAATAGGACTATAGCCCGCCTATGTATACGTTTCATTTAATTGTACTGCTTGTATGCATGTGAAGTGTTGTTTTTGTAAAGTATTTTCATTTTGAACTACGTAGGTTGACGTGTAAAATCTAGTCCCTGAATGTTTGAGAACAGAGACCGACCGCTGGTGCACAGAAACTGTTTCAAACTATCCGAAACTAACCAGCAGGAGTCACACAACCACTATTTTTTTCGAAAGGTAGCCCAAAAAAAAAAAAATCAAAGCGGAAGTGAGGGACGAAGCGGAGCTGCAAAACTTTTTTTTTGGGGGGGGGACTTGCAGAGTGAGACGGCCGCATCACAACGGCACTACGTGATGCAAAGTACACACAAACAACGTGTATACTTCGAGTAAAGTTTGAAAGGAAACTTCGTCGTTGAGGTAGCTACGATGGGACTCCCCACTTTGGAGTTCAGTGACTCTTTCCTGGACAGTCCGGACTTCAGGGAGCGTCTCAAATGCCACGAAATCGAGCTGGAGCGGACCAATAAATTCATCAAAGAGCTAATCAAGGATGGGAACATGCTAATCACTGCGCTCAAGAGTAAGTAGTCCTTTAACGCTCCTACGGGTTCAGGAATAACCTTTTTTAAAGAAGCTGTAACTACCTGAAAGCCACGGGCGACCTGTAATTAGCGGGTGCATTCATTACACCGTGTTTTAAGTCCACTGTGTCAGTGTCTCAACGGTTCCGTCCCTCGGTGAAGCCAATGCCACCGCGAGCTCAATAAGCCCGTCGTCCCCCCGTTGGGAAACGTTTATATTGCGGGTGAAAAGGTTTAAGTCTGTACCCCACCTCCACACATTAATTCATTACTCCGGGGGGTTGTTATAATTCCAGGACTTTGTTTGCCTTTCTGTCTGGCTCTGCATGCATGCGTTGGTAAAGACTCTCTGTGGTGTGGCTGGTTTTACTCTGCTTTAATGCTCAGAGGTAGAATAAGCTCCTGTACGTTCATGATACGTCACTGACTTATGAGTGTCCTGATGAGGATGCTCGCGCTTCAGTCGCGGCTCACTGTCCTCTCGATCTCAAATACCACCGTGCGGATTTAAGTGGACTTCCTGTTCGTGCTGTAAGTGTCCCCGAAGGGACCGAAGTTTTTGGTCTGCTCCCGTCAAAAGTGTGTCTGTGAAATGGAGAAAGATTAGAAATATTGGCCTAATAAATATGGAAAGTAGCCGGCTGCTAGAGGAGGATGGGGAGGCCGACAGCGGAGTGTTGAATAGTGCACTCACTGACCCGTCACTCGGGGCTGTAGTTCTTCTTCTCCCACTGCTCAACCTCACATGGCCCTGTCAACCTTTACTGGGAGACATCATCATCCTGTTCATGCTTTCACTCTTCATCACCATTTCTACACAACATGTGCTGTACATGTTGGGTCATTCATGCACAGTAAAATACCACCCATAGTGGACGTATTGACGGGGGTTAAAGCTGCCATATCTTAACTCCTTCTTTTCCACGCGAAAGCATTAAATATTTACATTTTATTAGCTTTAACATGCAGCCTTATTAGACTGCGTGTGCACATCTACATAGTTTTTGTGCCAGAAATATTGATCCATGATGTGAAGTGCCGTACGCCAAGCAAGATTGGCCTTTTTGTATTTGATGATCGATGATCTTGTTATCCTTAGAATATTATTAATTATGCTTTTTTTTTTGAGAAATAAACACAGACGACTAAAGCATAAGACGGTTCCTTTACTCACCAAAACTTCCTTTACTTTCTCAAAGTGTCATTCACAGTTTTTCTCAATCGCTTTGACCAATTAGTGAAATCGTCTGAACCTTCAGTGTAAGATCAAAACTCTACTGCACGTCTGCGAACAGTAGTTCACCCTAAAAAAATATATATAGCGCTGAACGACAGTGGCATCCCATCGGCCACTTTTCCATCTCAGCGTCACTCCAAAACATTTCATTCATGCTTCAAAACCTTATTGTGTCACTCAATTGGCCTCCACCAGTAGAATGAGAAGTGTCACCGTGGCAGTCGAACCTGGAAATGTTTCTTTTGTGCACATATTTTTTTTTTTTTGTTGTCGACACCGAAGGCTCACTGTGCTGTACAACAAATGTCCGGTTTGTCCCGCTGAATGCCGTCATGCATGGCGCTGAGCTTTTCACATTCCGAATTCAACCGCAGGTAAAAGTTTCCCGGGGAAAAAGTCAGAACTGCACAAAACTGTAGTTAACATAAAAGTGATGTGCATATTTCCGTCTAACGGTGTTACATGCACTGTGTGGAGTTTTATTAACACTTCTTTTGCACATGTGCCAAAACACGAGTAAATCAAATCTCTTAAGAACTAATTGTTCAGAGATAAAAAAACCAAAAACAATTGTCATTCAAGAGTTGAGGAGAAGCCGTTGTAGTGAGATACACGCTGTTTGTTCACACTGTTTCAGCTCCATGTCTCTATGGGTACGTCAACAAAAAACGGTGAGGAGCACTTAACATTTGGGTCATCATGCCTTACAGCTGGAAGAATCTATTTCTGAGGGCAGCTGTAGGCCAAACCCATTTCTTTTTTCTTTTCTTTTTTTTTTTCCGTCAGTGGGCAGGGCACCACAGGTGGACAGGAATGCCCTGCTGAATGGTTTATTCATGGCAGGATGTCTGAGGACCAATACCAAATAAGACCTCAACGCTCCAGGTTGTGCTACGCATAGAAGACAGTGGCAAGAGAACTGAGACTTTGACTGCCTTTGATTGGTTTATTGATGCATAAAAAACGGTTTACTCTAGACCTTATTGGATCCCGCCCTTCGTGTCCCAGGAGTCCTGTCTCTTGAGAAATTAATAGTTAAAATAGAGGAATGTAAAATCAACAGGAGATGCACCTCAACGTGTAAACTTTTGTAATAAATAACCCCAAATACCGTGGCCACATCTCAACCAGTGATAGAAGTGAATCTGTGGGTTGTATTTGTCTTGTGGAACGGTCCTTTTAACTGGAAAGCCCAGTTTCAGTCGGGGGCGGAGTGGGAAGCCAACAGACGGAAGTAAATTATTGATGGTCTTTAACTTGGGACGCCACAGAGGTTTATGACCCTTTATGACCCGCCAGCAGTGGAGACATTACCGGAAGACCTTTAATGGACCCCCCTTTTTTTAAATAGCAATCATCTCATGTTTCAAAATTGAATAGTAAACCATAATTCATCCGTCTTAACTTGTGCCGTCGGTGCGAACGAGGCCCAGTTGAGCCGTGGTTGACTTTCATGTTAATACGTTACCTGTAAAATGGTCCTACGCATTACTGAGACATTGATTTTACTGTTGCAGTTTCTAATGGGTGTGTAACTACACTGTGTGTGTGTGTGTGTGTGTGTGTGTGTGTGTGTGTGTGTGTGTGTGTGTGTCTGTGTCTGTGTGTTTAATATTCATGTGCACGGGAAGTCAGTCATATGTTTAAAGGCAGCTTGGTTAGAAATGGTGCTTTGTCTCTTAGTTACTTCTTTGTCGGGTTTAATCATAGCATCAAATTAATTAGCGTCAATCATCTCGGGGCCTTTTCATGAGCTAAATGTACAACTCACCTCTATTACCTTTTTTGCCTCCCCTCTATGTAAACCGGGTGCTAAAACACATTGTAGTCTTAAATCATAAATCCATTATAATGTATGTATTAAAGCTCACGAGGAGGATTGTGGGCTAAACATTCCCAAATCCCATTCCATTCTGAATGTATTCATGTATTTGTCGGTGTGGATAATGTGTTCCGGGTACGAGTGTCTATCTGCAGATGCAGTAAATAGCTTCGCCTTACCGTCTGTGTCTGGCACTGACTGTTCACACCTGGTGTAAATAACAACCGCTGACTTTTATTAATCCCTCTGCATGACGGCAGTAAGTGAAAACACTAAAGGTACTAATTATTCCTTTGTGGGTCGGGTGGGAGAAACCACAGATACGAGGCGAATCATGACACATTTCAGATGTGGTGGGTTAGTGTGTCTACGAAGCACCTGGGCAGCCAGGCAGCGCTGGAGGCTGACGTACACTTGAAATCTATGCCGCGATGTGTGTGAGGTAACACCGTCATGCAAAAATGTAAATTTGACCGCTAAAAAGAAAAATATACATATATGAGAGCGATCATCCGATCAGCTGACATGTGCTGAGCTCTACCGTTCTCATGTCTCTATGATAAATATGAAGCAGCAGCTGGTTAAAAACATAATCATGGAATAAACTGAAAAAGACATATATACAAAATGATTGACATGGCAGAGGAATTATGCACCTCATCCATCATGGTTGTATATCAGAACCAGAACACCTCCTCATGTTTATCACTTCACATCAAACACACACAGAGCACCGCGGGCATCCCATTTGCAGTCTTCTTTCTCACCACCTGTCATGTACTGTAAATCCCACATTCATGACCATTTTTAGCCGGCGATGGACGCGGCCAGCTCCCCAAGAAAAAATAAATAAATAAAGAATACTTCAGACCGTGTAGCTCGCCATCTAGCTCGATGACTCTTCTCCCAACAAAGAACTCGTTTAATTTGCTCTTCGTCCTTTCCCGCTGAGCCTGTAAACGTCTCGTGTTCGAGCCGGTGTCCTCCTGAGAGTGGCTGCTGTACAAGCGGGCCAATTGATTTAGAGGACAAGCTTCACAACATCCTTTCAGAGTGATGTCACAGTTGCTCCGTCCATATTTCCGAAGGACCGGTTAAAAACTGAGTTGCTGGCAAAAAAATAAAATTAATAAATGGGAGTATTGTAAAAGAGCTGTTTGAAAAGTGGCACTGCCAAGACACCGAGCATCATCGTGTGGTATGTCAGCTATAGAGCGTGCCCAGTATGGATCACATTTTAATTCCATTGATGAATGTGTGTGTGGAAAACACAGTGAGCTGAAGGCCCCACAGCTGGTCCCAGTGCAGTGATGGAGTCCTCAGAGACCCGCTCAGACTCGGGCAGCCCCTGGGCGACGGCTCGTGCCCTTCACACATAATTTGTACACATTTGCAAAATAACGAGCCGACCGCTTGTTCGCAGCTGTAGCAGGTAGGGCATGCAGAATGCACACATTTTAAGGTGCAAAGTCAAAAGTTTTTTGTCTTCTCTTCAGTTATTCTTAAAACCTTTTTTATTTTTCTTGCTGCTCTTCAAAAAGAAACTTGAATCGGAGTAAGCGCTTCATTTTTCATAAGCCTTAAAGAATGCAGCCGGATTAGCCCGGTTTCAACTAGCAGACAGCCCGTTATTATGTCAGCGGAGCCTCTGCCACCACCCCGCGCCCACGCCTGCTCACCAGCCAGAGTGATGCTTCCTCCCGGGGACACATGCAGTAATGAATGGCTGACACGCACGGGTGTTATTATAGAACCCCCCCCCCCCCCCCCCCCCCAAAAAAAAAATGCAGGATTTAGCAAGTCTGCAAACGGCTTCTTAACTGTGCCTGCATAATTCTGAGGCATTCATGCAACTTGATATAGCTAAAATGAGTCACTGTTCTATTAGTTGGTGACGTGACGCGTAGGCCTTTTTTTTCTTCTTCTTCTTCTTCTTCTTAAAAGTGATTTCACAACAGCTCTCTCAGCTTTGGGAACTCTTGCCTGTTTGTTTGTCTGAGGACAGATGATGCTCCCAAGGCTCCGCCACAGGAAGTGTCCTGTAAACATGCTTGTGTAACCATCCCCCCCCCCCCCCTCCTCCTCCTGCAGATATCATTTGGCCGGACATCGTTCCTCCTCACTGTGGGTGTATGTGTTCTCTGTTCTCTCCGCGTGCGCGTGTGTGCTTGCGCGTCTTTCTCGGACTGCGACCGTGAAGCAGATTGTGTGTCGCAGGATTATTTTTTTGAGTTTTCATAACGCACTGCTGCTGCTGTGACTACTCGGATGAGTTTGAACTCGTGTAATGGAAACAGAATATACAGGAGTACAATGTGCGGCTCGTTTAGCAATAAAGCTCTGCGCGGGCCTCCCGTGTTCTCGTGGACAGATTTTGCTAAAAAGGGATTAGACGTTGTATTCCTTAAAGCCGCCTCCCCTCAGACTACGCGGGGGGAAATGTGTTAGACTCCAGATTCGAGGTCTGTTCTGAAGCGCTCTGTTGTTCCCCTGTCAGTCAAAGTGATTGCCACACCGCTCCCGCGCCTCACGCCGGTGCTTTTGTTGCTTTCATCAGACTGAAAAAGGATAAGGGGGCGCGTTTGTGTTTGTCCTCCACAACATTCATTATTTGAGCCCAGTGCTGTGTTTCCCCCCCCCCCCAAACAAATGCAATGCTAGTCTATTAGGAGGAGATACCTTAGTCACATTGTCTTGCAGTACTTTTGCTCGGGTGAACACGTGATTTGTGTGGGCTAACTCGTGCAGACTCGGCTGGCAACCAACGGTACCAGCGTGCTTTACATTCTGAGATTGTGCGTGGTGAAAGGCGGGCAATTTGTCGACTTAGACTACGCGGATGCTAAACTCAGACTTGGGATGGCACATTGGAAAGTCTCCAGCGTGAGTTGCCAAGTTCTGTCAGGAAGACAATGGGGGGTTAAATTAGCTTTGCACGCCTTCTTTTTTTTTTATTTAGAATTTTCTCAGTGTTCTGTGCTGATTGCGCTTGCCTTGATGAGAGCAAGAACACCTCACTCAAAATAGACGCATTGTCAAATCTTATTTGTGTGAAAATCTTTTTTCGTTCCTCTCTCGACTCGCTCTAGAGGGCTGATGGATGGTGGAGGCTGGCCTGGGCCGGCTTTTTTTTTTTTTTTTTTCCATCCTAGCTGAATCGCAGTGCTAATAACTCAGATCTTTTTCTTTGGAGCTTAAGAACAGGCCGCAGCATTGCATCAGCTTCATATCAAAGAGCCGCTGTCAGCTTATTCCATTTCTTCAATAGTTTTAAACAATGTAGATAACAATGCAGAAGTGCAGTCTGCAGAGATAGGTGGGTAAAGGTAACGTTCTGATCATCAGTGGCCTGTGCATCGCTGAAATATACACTGCCTGGCCAAAAAAAAAGTCACCACCTAAAAAAAAGGTCACACACTCTAATATTTTGTTGGACCGCCTTTAGCTTTGATTACGGCACGCATTCGCTGTGGCATTGTTTCGAAAAGCTTCTGCAATGTCACAAGATTTATTTCCATCCAGTGTTGCATTAATTTCTCACCAAGATCTTGTATTGATGATGGTAGAGTCTGACCGCTGCACAAAGCCTTCTCCAGCACATCCCAAAGATTCTCAATGGGGTTAAGGTCTGGACTCTGTGTTGGCCAATCCATGTGTGAAAATGATGTCTCATGCTCCCTGAACCACTCTTTCACAATTTGAGCCCGATGAATCCTGGCATTGTCATCTTGGAATATGCCCGTGCCATCAGGGAAGAAAAAATCCATTGATGGAATAACCTGGTCATTCAGTATATTCAGGTAGTCAGCTGACCTCATTCTTTGAGCACATACTGTTGCTGAACCTAGACCTGACCAACTGCAGCAACCCCAGATCATAGCACTGCCCCCACAGGCTTGTACAGTAGGCACTAGGCATGATGATCCAGGTGGCGACTTTTTTTTTGGCCAGGCAGTGTATGTACATCAATCGACTTAAGTAGCCAATAGTCGGCACACGTATAGTCATTCTAGATTACTGGTTATTTCATGGAAACACCAGTTTGCTTCAGTGTCATGCCTCGAAAAAGGAAGTTAAGTTCCCTGAACATGTCTTTAACACCAACCCAAACTCCCTTGCTTGCTTTGGAAGCCAGTGATGTGAAAACGTTTTTTAACAGCCAAATCACCAACTGCTGTTTTAATAGTAGAACATCCTGTATCACTGCACCACAGAGACCGTGTTCTCTAATCTCTTCCATTCATGTTTTATTCAGCCGAGAGCTCTCTGCAACTTAACAATTGGTCCGCAGGTTGACCAACTGCTACCTAAAGTAGCAGCCAGTGTGCAGCTGTTAGATAAGGCCTTGTTTCAGGTTGGCGGCGGAAAACGCTCCGTTTGCCGCTGGAGTGCCAAGGCCCGTCTGGTTACTTTCAAACCACCTGCTGGGCAACTGACAGGCGAAGGCTACAGTAAACAGGTGCAAGAGGCTTGTACCTGAAGGCCCCCCCCCTCCCCCGTTACGATCCCTCCAAATGGAATCAAAGCAGAAACAATGCGCCCTACTGTTGCATCAAAGACATCTCCTGGTCTCTCATTAATCCGGGTGCATAGAGGCGTTCTCCTTTGAAGAGCGTCTCATCGGAAATCAGCAGGGTCTCGCTGACGAGGCCGAGTGTTTCAACAGTAGTGCGTCTGACTCTGTAGAAGACCGATATGTGTGTGTGCCGTGAGGGCATTGCGAGTCGTGTCGGGGGAAGAGTACATGTGTCGCCGCTTGTCAAAAGCTGAAGTCGCTTTTTAACGGAACACATTTCAGCCCGTGTTTTTAAAAGCTTTTGCGCGCCTCTTTGTGTTAGAGCACTTCATTAGAACCCCGAAGAATATTATTGGCAGGTGAGGAAGAACAACAGGGATGCTGCTCAGCAATTAGTGCTGTGATGAGTAAGTTAGTAACATAACACAGAAGTGCTGGAAGTGCAGAACGCCGGCGTCCCAGCATGCCTGAACATGTGCCAGCCGACAGGACATTTTTGAAATACTTAATGCTTAAAGTACTTGCAGGCAAAGTGTTTGCCTGTAATTGTTTTTGTCTAACAAAATATCATAAAAGCTTTGTGAAAAAGGACTGTGGAGGTACTAACCGTGATTCCATTCACATCTTCCATGTGCATTTTGATGTGTTGCATTCGCAAATCTATACCGAAATGGCAAAATTCCATAAAACAAAGAGCCGATGCACTAAATAAGTAGTCAACATTACACGTGACTGATCAGCTGTTTCCACTGTCATATTTAGATTTTCTTTGTCTCCAGACAACATGAAACGCTCCCAATCGAGGCTCACGTGAAAGAACAATTAAAACTCATCCAATTGAAACAGATTCCTGAAGCCCTCTCTCCATGTTTCTCTCGTATCGGATCGGACGAGGCGACTTGTCTTTGTTTCCAGTTCGTTCCAGCCGTTCAAGTCCAGCTGTAGCGCCACCTTCTGACCGAACTGCGCCCCAGCCGAGATTAATCTCTCCGAACCAGTTGGTGGAAAAAAAAAGCGCCTTATTCGCATTTTTTTTGCTCCATTTGTTTGCTTAAAGTTCGCTTGACAATCGAATGGAAACACCATCTCCTGTTTCTGCATCTGTCACATCACTGTTGCTCTGTTTCAAGCTTCACGTCTGCTCTTTGTTAGTGCAGTTTGTCTGTGATTTCTTCACACTTTTTATATATTTGTTAACCAATGCCCTTGCAATTTAGGTCCAAATGCGTTGGAGTCCTTCGAGGCAGAAGGAAACCTGAAGCAGTTCAAAGACAACAGCTGTTCATTTGACCACCTTTGTATTCTAAAATGTTGAAGTTCTCATGACTAACAAGGTTGGTTAATGAGTAAGTTTAGAGCCAGGCAATGTTCTGAGATACTGGTATACTGATGTATTTGCAGTACCATTGCCTATACCAAGTTTGATAATAAAGATGCGTTAATGACACGATAACACATTGAGCCAAGAGTAAAGCATTTGTGTAGTATAGTTTGATATTACCTGTATGACAGATACACATATAAATGCTACATTAAAAACCTCAGGACTGCACATGCACGGAAGTCAAACTGTGAAAATCTGAAATCAAATCTGATTTGCTGTTGCAGAACGCGTGCGCGTCCTTAAATGATCACCGTTGTCCTAATCAAAGCCATCGCGCACCACAGCTGTTTGCCAGAGAGCTGCAGACTCCCCTGCAGTGCTGTCTGTGTTTTGTCAGGGGTTTGTCAGCAGATGGAATTTTTGGTGGTAGCCTACGCGGTTGCCCTGGAGACGAGATAAAGGGTATACCCCGGGGGGGGGGTGGTGACTGACAGCCATAGTCCTCTTCCTCACATCTAACCCGAGGAGCTGCTCCATCCGGCCACGGCTCGGCCGGGTGGTCGGCGTGCCGCTCTGTGGTGTAAAACCCGTGCAGGAGGACGGCGCCGCGCCACCGCTGCTGCTCCGTGTGTGAAGAAGCATTACTGCAGGTCAAATACAAAGTGTTTTGTTGAAACTTGCATGCAGGGGTGAGATAAAACGTTTTGCTAAGTGTCATAAAATTAGAAGGCACTATTTTAAGGCGGTGGTATAAATAGTGTATTAATGAGTCAAAATTTCTAAAATAGGTATTTTTATTTTTTTTATTTTTTTTACCGCTGTTACTCGTGCTTCAATAGCTCTTTCGTTCCTTTTTTCTCAGTGTTACACTTCATGTGGTAAATGCCGTCTTCAGATTCCGACCTCATCAAAGAAGCTTCTCTCCTTTTATCACTCCACTGCACAGAACAGCTCTTTTTTTTCCCCACACATGCTCAGAGTGGAGTGCACCTTCCTCCGTCAGAGGAGACGGAGAGGAGTAAGATGAAATACCTGCGAATTCTCTTTTTCCTATACACGCGAAAGAAGATGCCTCTTTTCTTTCTTTCTTTTTTTTATCCCTTTCCTCACCGATGGAAGCATTTCTGGCCCGCTGCTGTGCGCCTCTGTTACATCAACGTCACCTGTGAGGAGGTGTTATTTACTGTAATACTTGTAATATAGCCACTTACGGCATGACGAGCCTGCGCAGAGCACCATAAACATGAAAAGTGGAGTTTTTGGGGTGTTTAATGCACTTGCCTTGTCATTTAGTTCACTATAAACTATATTTGCTCAGTTGAAAAGCTTATGAACACAAACTTAATTCCTCAGTCGACTTAAATATTTGGATGCAGAACACCAACAGTTAGCATTTAAACATTTAAACCGGTCAAACAGCGTGGCAGCAGGGGGCTTTGCCTGCATTGTTTACACAGAGATCATTCCTTTCCTGCTTGCCTAAGGTTAAAAAATAAATACGCTGTTCATTTATCTTCCTTTATACCGATTCCGTTCCCATTTATCTTTGCTGCTCGCTCTCGTGATCACTTCAACTGAGTCACTTTCTTTTTAACCGCTCGAGCAACATTTCCCGCCGCACCCACTAATGAGCGGAGGGCCCAAATCATTCGTGGTGATTCCCAAACTTCGTAAATTATGCATGTGGACAGAAAACAAACACCAAATTGTTGTGCCAGGTCTTTCTTGAGCATTGCCTCTAATTAAAGCACGGTACATATTTACTCAGGCATACGTTCACATTGAGGTATAGCAGCAGCATGGTGTTACAGGAGAGCCTCGTCCTTAAGCGCTGCTGGTGTATGCTGCGTCTGAAATCCTACACGGTACTTATCGAGACTGTTGAGGCCCGTTGCCTTAGAGTGGGGATGCAAAACGAAACCAACATTTGGATATTTATCAAGTTATTAAACTGTTTTCTCTCTCTTAAAGCCAGCAAAAGCAAGCAGCATGCATGGAGTCACGCACAGGATGCTGCTGTAAAAAATGAACAGCGAGCTTGACTGATCGTGATGGTAGTGCACATTATTTTAGATGGCGTTAACGGCTCGCTATCACTTCTCCTTCTACTCCAAGTGAGGCGAGTGAGTCAACTGGCCAAAGCTTGTGGGTGCTGTAGTCTTTTGTTCCACAGGAATACAGAAAAAACGTTCTGCCCAATGGGAGCTGTAGCAGTGGACCGCTAATGCTAAATGCTAAATGCTGAAATGATCATAATTTATTATTTTGTTGAAGTGATGGAGCGCTCAGAATGTACCACCAAGTACAATTACAGACATCATGTGAATGTTTTTTTTTTTTTTTCTGCAATAAAAAGGAGCCAAGCTTCTCAAATGTTAAATGTGTTTGCACCAAGAAGTTTCTGCTAGTTTTAGCCTCTTTTCAAGGAATTAAAAGGTTCCTTCAGCCCGTTGTTGTATGCGTTACCATAGCAGTGCAAAGATTAGGAAAATTAGTTTTAGTAATCTGAAAAACCTGTTGAAGGTTTCTCACTGTGATGACATTTACTGCTGCGTGGTATTTACTGATGAACGCTGGATGTAATGAATGAAACTGTTTGTCTCCACGGTGAATAATCGGAGTGTTTGATGGTTATTTATTTGTGCTTTGGAAAGTAACGGTTCTGAAACATTCAGAAGAACAAAACTTTTTGTATTCGTATTCACAGCACAGCCGCGTTGTCTCCGTCTTTTGCCCTGTTAGCTTACTCTTGCCATCTCACTCTCTTATTTTTTTTTTTTTTTTTTAAAGAGTCGGGAAGCTGACGCTAAAGGATAATTTTACTTTTAATATCAATAAACAAACTGCCCAGACCAGGGCCATTTTTGAAGGGTAAAATGTCCCTGGAACTAAATTTAGACGCAATGAGTTCTTCAAAAGGCTCCGAGTCTGTGGTTGAAAAGTATGACTAAATCAAAACGCATTTAATTCAAATCAGGAACCATCTGATTGAAGAATAAGTAAACGAGACTCATCAGTTCGCTACATATGAACGTCTGGTGTTCGGGTAAACATAAGCAGACTTGATATTGGCTACTGTGTCTTAAATATTATTACAAAGAAAGCAAAGAGCAGATGATCATGTTGATTGTCTCATAGTTTTTAAGGTTGACTCCATTCCTTGGTTTTTGGTGGCTATCCGTCCGGCCCTCCGTTGACTGTAACAATAGCTTTGTTTTGTGAGGAACGTCTTAGCTAAAACATCATCCATTATTGATGGCATCTCCAGACGACTGCAGCGAGCTATCGATTTCAAATCAGCAGCCTTTGAGTCAAAGCAGGAATGATAGGACCTCACAATACAGCTCGTGGAAAAAAAAAAAAAAAGAAAAAAAAAAAGTTCCACTCAGGGGCCCGACTCAGCAACATTCACAAGTGGTCAGACGCGCTCATTCAATATGGTGCAGATGTCTTTAAGAGCCTTTCAATCTGTGGTCTGAGTAAAAGTCTTGTTATTCTGCTCCGAGCAATAACTAAAATACACAGAGAGACAACGCAGCAAGGCTTTCCCTGTGGTTAAGGAGAAGATGCCCGCTCACAATTCTCACATGATTCTCTTTTATCAGGCTTTCCACGCAATTTATGTTCCCGTGGAGATGAGAGCATTGATTTTCGTGGGCTTTTAAGGCCGGTTTGTTCTTCGGGATGCCTGTTAGATAAACTGTTGTTGTCACTGTAGGAGCCGTGTAGGTTTCAACACCCAATCCATTATAAACTTAAACGCACTGGGAATTTGGAGGATAGTAATTTCATACCTTTTTAACTTTCAACCATCATTATTACGGTTGATGAAGTTTATCGGTTATTTTGGGGTAATCCGTTTTTATTCGTTAAAAAAATGTGTAGTTTGGTCGGGCACCACCAATACCATTACTGCTTTTATTTTGACCGAATGTCCCACTTTAGACTTTTTATGTTGTAGTAAACGTGGTTATATATGGAGTCCTCCTTAAGGGCTCTTACATGTACAATACCAAGCTCTGAAGCACAGAACAGTGTATCCATACAGTAATTACAGTTATAGACAGTATGCGGTGTATATTACTGTGTGCCTTTCCAGGCAGGAGGAGTCTTTGAAGTTCACAGTTTTTTTTTGAAGTGAAGACATCTCTGTCGGTGAGAGAAGAGAAGAAAAGGAGAGGAGCAATTAATGAGGCGCTGGATGTGAGAAAAGTGTGTTCATTTCAAACCGTGTGGGCTCCAAAACTAAAATGTCAGATTATTTCAGAACCTCTATTTTGCGTTTTAATTATAATTTCCGCTGAATTATGAAATGTTAAAAGCCTCCATTATGTGCTGCAGCTCCATCCCACTCTTTAAAGTACTCGTAAACATAGGTTACTTTCACCTAAGCAAGATACTGACAGTGCTGCCGCAGCGGACCCACACACTAACCTTTTATGTAACCGAGGTTTGAAACCTATTGAAATCAGTTGCATAATAAAAAAAAAAGAGAAATAAAATCAGAAGTGATTCATGCACTGGGTCAGCTATTCACTGGTCAGCACTGCAGTGACTTCGCCTCTTGGATTAGAAAGCAGTTTCATTGCTTTTCCTCCCAACATGTTTTTTTTTTTTTTTTTGTAAATCAGATGCAGATCATTATATTCATAGGCTTTCCTTTTATAGATCTAGATTTTCACACATGTATGAGTCATATTTAAAGGTGACCAGAGCATCAATACAGCAGCAAACAACTACCTGAGCACAGAATGCGGTCGCTCTCCCTCCGTGTGTGTTGTAATCTGAGCTTCTCTGTGCTTTGTTGACATAGCCGGGGCGGCCTTGTAGTGCATGTTAGTGCACGTGAGCGTGCCCCGCTGGCTAGCGCACGGCAGCCGCTCTGTGCTGTGCTCGACTCAGACGTGTAGCGCCCACCCTCGGGTGTAAACACTTTTAGCTCGGTCAGCACTTTTGCCGCAGTTTGCACCGTTAGCGCTGCTAACACCGTTAGCTGCGAGCCACCGGCTCAGCCGTCGCCACGTTGAGAGCTGCGTGCAGACAATAGATGTGCACAATAGATGTGCTCTGATTTTCCGATCCAGCAGAGTAGTTTTAGTAGAGCAGTGGTTATTTTTGTGTTGTACAATCATTGTTCAAACTCATTTCCAGGTCATAATAAAAAAAATCATGCCATTATAGACATGTGTCGAATGATTTAAACTGTATTTCAATGGTCATAAACATACTGCATTAAACCCATCCTGAGCATTAGGAGCAGTGGGCGGCTGTAAAGCGCCCGAGGAGCGACTTGAGGTTCAGAGGCTTGCTTAAGGGCACTGCGGCATGCCGACAGTAAGAGCCAAAGATCGAACCGCCACCCTAGTGGTTAAAGGACGACCTGGAGCGTCTGCTCCTCTGCCTCAACAAGATTTATGTTGAGCTGATACACAGAGTGATTTCAGAGAGGGGAACTGAAAAGCAGCAGTTAGGCAGTTCAGCAGTTATGGTGTTTAAGTTTTTGATACTCCACATAAACTTTTGGAAACTGTTATCTTATCTATGTAAAATAAAAAGAGTAGCTGGCTGTTTAATCTGAGAAAAATGGTAAATATAAATGTGATTTAGTGAAGTGGGGTTATTTTTTATGGGTGGTCAGGGTTCAGGAAATGAAGAAATAATTTTTTGTTTTCATGTTCCAGGGTTGTTCGTCCAAACGTACGTGCGCGATATCCCAGGAACGCCTGCAGGGGAATTTATTTTATATTTCGCACTAACGTGCACCCAATGATCGGCTGAGTCACTGTGACATCACAGAGCGAGTTTTTGGCCACAGCTCAAGAATCCATATGCTTATTATGACAATTTCACACGAATGCCATCATGTTGAAGTGCTGACGTTTTGGACAGACACGGACGTAAACCGCCACTTGACTGGTTGGCGGAGGTGTCGGCCTTAGGTGAGAGACTGTGACTCCTCTGACTCTAGAATGGACTTGTAACACTCTGGTTGACTCATCACTACAAACATTGAACAGTTGGTAAATTCCGGCTTATCATTCTCTTCAATGATTGCTAAGGCTCATGGGTACTGTGGAGTTTAGACCCATTCAACATACCAAACCGATGGACCAAAATTTCTCCTGTTACTCTTGAATTAGCGATTTTTATTTAAAGTAATTAAAACTGTTGAATGCAAATTTACAATTGGAAAATCACTGAGAGCGTAGAGAAATCTGTTTTTCCGCTGACATCACCAGCGAATGTTTGAATTCAAGGCAGCCGGAAAGCTGGAATACAAGAAGTCGACTGTCAAAAATTAGGACAACACTTCATCACAACTAAGCTCCTGCAATGCAATAAATGATGGATGTACATCAAGCAGAGAGAGAATCCAAACGTTTTTAACTCTCGATGTGTGCTGTATCATTTTTGACACAAAGGTTAGGCAGCTCAGCTGGGCTTAATTTTTCTGGACAGATGTCGGCATTATGATCAATGTACAAGCGATAAAGTAAATTTAAAAGATATTGCAGCGACTCGCAGTACTGCTATTGTATGAATGTCAGTGGGCATGGAACTGGACAGTCAGCAGATCATAAAAGTGCATTATCTCGCTCCGCTGCTCCCCGAAGTTGTCGAGCCAATGCTCTTCTGAAGTCCCGCTATGTTGATGCTGTAGTTATTGTAATATTGAGGCTGGGTTTTCTCATTTCTCTTTCTCATCGCCCTGCTGCCAATTTTTAATCCGCTTCCTCGGTGATTCATTCGTGCGATGTTTCATTGCAAAACCCTCTTTGACTTTCCAGATCTCTCTGCTGCCGTCCAGAAGTTCTCCCAGTCCCTGCAGGAGTTCCAGTTTGAGTGCATCGGGGATGCAGAGACCGACGACGAGGTGAACATTGGTAAGCTCAGTTTGGCCAGGAGGGCAGGTCCCTCTTCTACTTTATTTTATTTATTTTTTTCTGTGTTTTATATTCCTCCCTCCTTGCTCTTCCCAATTAGTCAGCTTGTCACCTCAATCAGAACCTTGTCTTTCATTTCCCTAAGGATTCTCTCGGGAGATAGTTGAACGCCATTGCCTGTAGTGCTTTCACGTCGCTCAAGAGCTAATGTCCTCTGGCTGAGGACCAAGTGCTCAAAGTGTGCCATTATTATATTTGAGCAATTGGACAGAAGTAAAAGAAGTAAATGGGGGGGGGGGGGATCAGTCATTGGGAGCTGCTTTTAGACATCATCAAGCATACTGCTGCGAAGTCTTGCAATGGGATTTGGCTATTGTGTATAGATCTTAAAGTTGTCTGTGATGCATGCATAATTGATGCTATTGATTTGCTTATGATGCTTCCGCTGTATCTTTTCAAGCCTATAAAAGATCAGAAGGGCTAATTGTGATCAGTGTCAGAGATTAATGGAGGTGCAAGCCTCCTAGCCTCCAACAGGAATATGAAAGCAGCTGTGCAGAGGGGCTCTTTGGCTCTAATGGGCAGGACTCCCAGTCTGGCCTCTTCTCACTCTTTTTCTTCTTTTTTTTTTTTTGCACTGCTCATTATCCCCAGCTTGAGTCCTTTGCTCCGCGGCGCTGGAGAATGCTGAATTACTGTCCATCTGTGAGGGTTAGACCGGATATCGACCTCCTCTACACGAGGCTGTAATGTTCATCTGAATGCGTAATGAATACTCGCGCTTTCCTCCTTTTTTCTCCCAAAGCTGAAGAGGCAGCAGGGTGCCGCAGACCAATTATGCTTATTGGAAAAATCCACACCCCAAATCCAAGCTTCATTAGAATCGGGCACGCTTTAATTTGAGACAATGCGCGCCGTCCCTGGCTCCCGATCAAGAGAGGCGTCGATCTCAAATTGAACAGCGGATGTTTTTAGCTGCCCACCTGTTCTGTAGACGGACCGGCTCAGTATTTACAGTGCAAGCCCCTGGCACAATGAGAGGCCTGTGGCTCAAACGACAGTCTGTTTGGAAGCATTTCATTGACTGTGTAATGCAGACAATCGTAAATCCACTTAGGGATGCAATATTGGCACAAGTAACATTAAAAAATCCCAAAATTGAGAGTGTGGAATAACACCAAACGCCCTGTAATATTATACAAGACTTTACATTCCCTGTATCCACAGCACACAAATGCATTGCTTACATGCAAAAATAACTCACTGAGTGCAACTACTGGGCAAGAAATTGCGTTCAATAAAGAGAAATGATTTCTTCATACTCGAAGCTACACTGCCGTGTTCACTCACCATCTCGGAGAGGAAAGGCCATGATTACAGTTTGAGAGGGGGGGGGGGGGGAATGAAACAATCAATCTAGCCATCAATGACAGTGAGCTTTCTGACTGACATAGCTGGACCCTTGCGTGAATGCCAGCCGTGATCGTGATGCTCGGTTTTGGTACAGATCACTTTGATGCTCCCAACTTCCCCACACAGCGCCGAGAAGCCTGCGCGGTGCTGCCAGACGTGCTCACCTGACCTTTTATTGATTTCGCTCTTCGACTTCCTGCAGTGACATTCACATTCCTCGCCAGTTATCCGGGAATCGATGGGGCCAAAAGATTGATGTGGCTATAGAAATTTAGAATTTTAGAAAAGTTACATGCCTTTCTCTCAGAAGGTCAGTCCCTGCAGTCTTCAAGAGTCAGAGGAGGTATAGATCCACGAAGGTGACTATCCAGCAGAAAGGCATTTAAATCCATGAAATTGATCACAAGACAAATCTTATAATATGCAGGAAAACGCTGTTCATGTACAGTAAATGTCGTTATTTATTTTGTATTAGCCTTCTTTTTCGTCCACACTCTTGAGGTAGTGAATTTTATTTCCTCCAGTGATCCATTGCCTTTCCCTCCATTTACCAGTGAATGATATGCAAGGCGTAACCTCACTTTGACTCCCATTTCCTTTTTCTTCTGAGTCTAATCTTGTCCCATCAGCGGCTCCAGCTGTGCCCTTTACCCCCTGAGAGGTTTGTGCTGTTGATAAAGGAGCTCGCGGCGTTAATAGGAGGCCAGCGCTGCCTGCGGGATCACTGGCACAAAATCATTGCTCCCTGGTCCTTTTTTAAAAGCTTTGGTGTGCAAATGGACCGAAATGTCTGAGATGACGCATGGCTCCCCATGCCTGACCGTCTCGGGCCGATAATGATGCTAGGGTGTTTTGGCGAGCGAGGCAGCTCGGCCGTCGCTAAGCGGCCGGATGCGGGGGCTGACCGACAGAGGCCACGCTGTCCCACCCCCCCCCCCCTCGTGTGAAGCCATCAGTTCTTCTGGCAGATGAGTCTCGATGCGCTGCGTTCATCTGGCCCCTCAGAACGTAATATAAGCTACTGAAGTACTGCACAGCCCAGATGGCGCGGACACATCTCGGCCACATCAGTCAGTCCTGCGTGGTGACAGCATATTGTGAAGCCTAGCAGGGGGAAGGAAATGGAGAGACGCAATCAGTGGGTTCCATTCAATTGAAGTAATCGTTTTTTGTTGTCTTTTAACCGCAAGTCCTGCTTTTAAATTGGACAGCTGCATGATTTTATTAGGTTCTAAACCGTGTTGCGGCGAAAGCTCCGGAGCTGCAGTGCAAATAAACAGTTTTAGCACCGTGCTACAGAGCTCGTGGGGTGCCAGGAACATCTGATGCTTTAACGACTGAGCCACTGTGTTAAAATGTATTTTTCCTTTTCCATCATCTGAACATCACAACACAGTGCCCCCCCCCCCCACACACACACACACACACTCCCTTTACAATGTAAACATATTGCACAGGATGTGTTATACACCAAACATACAGTATTTCACCTTTAATGTGGTGTTGTGGGAATGATGTTTCTTTGTATTTCAGCCCAGTCATTCAAAGAGTTCTCCCAGCTGTTGACCACCGTTGAAGAGGAAAGAAGACGCTTGGTAAGAATTCTTTTGATATTATAGAGGCTTTTTGTAAACGTATGAAACAAAAGAGAGGTGGAGCACATGCTTTTCTCGCTTTAACGCTCTTTGAGGAAAAAGCATTTTGACAGAAATTGGTGTGTGCTGTCATATTTGTATTCATTTGGACAGGGGTGAAGTAGAGACATCTGGTGAAAAGAATGGGGTCTGCAGGGTTTCCTATCTCCCATTTCCCAATGTAAACCAATGTAGACAGGGCCGCTGCATTTTGATCCTGTCTCTGCACCCCAGTCTGTCACCTTATTCAGCTGTGGAAAGACAATGAGGTTGGAATTACCCCGAAACTCCTCAAAGAGATACAAAGTCACAGTAGCAGGAACTGAGAGAGAAAAACAGGTTCTGAATACAGCTACAGAACATGGAGCGCCTTGTTCTTCATTGATCTACTTCAACACTGCGATAAGTTTATTTCCCTTTGTGTACTTTTTCCCGGCGTGATTTGGCTTCCCGCCTTTATGCTCCACTGCACGGCATTGTCAGCTCCATCGCCGTGTTGCTCTTGTTTGTGCAGAAAGAAACCCGGGGCCTGCACTTAGTGTTTTTTTTTGTTTTTTTTCAAAAGTAGACGTTTCAGAGGGTGCTGCATTTCAGAGAAGTGCCTCGAGGCAGGAATTACCTCAGTCCACACACTTCAGCTGTGCTTCTGATTTAGCAGGTCTGATACGCAAATGAGATCAGCTGCAGGTTTGCAGTCCTAGGTTTTATAACAACACAAGACTTTTTTCATCAGGACTCAGCTCTCCGTAAAGGAGCCGACTTCTAACAGCAGCCTTTTCTCAGTCTAGGGATGGATTGGGGGGGGGGGGGGGGGGGGGGGCAACTCTTTACGATGGAAAGAGTTTGCCCTTTTGAAGATGTGGGTCACCTCCGTGCAGGCCATGTCGCTTTATGGAATATCGTGTCATCCTAATCAATTTGACAAGCGTAAAGTCACCGTTCATCAATTCATATGGCCGATTTCTTTTTCTTTCTTTTTTTTCTTTTCAAAACTCTGATCCTCGTAAATGATTTAATTGCTGGAGATGAAGCAAAGACCGTGACGCCCCTGTCGGTCTTAACTATCAATATTTTGGCTAATTTGGCAATTATGCAGTGCGGGAAAATATTTTCTCAAGCAAGGAGAAAAAAAAAAAAAACCCACTTGCCAACAAACTCAGTGTGACACGGGGCTGGTTGGAACGTCACGCGGCGCCTCGAACTAGACTCCGGCATACGGTGGTAGCTCTGTCTCTCTGGTGCAGCGGTGGCCATTCGACGGCTGTCGAGGACGATCAGGGCAGATCTGTGCACAGCGAGGTTTGCGTTGTTTTTAAAACGGCTTATCTTTTGGATAAAGAGTGACTGCATACAGTGGATATTTTGAGGTCAGGAATTTAGATGGCACAAAGAGGGAAGAAACAGCTTTACAGCTTGATGTGTTGCAATCAAGCAATTTGCAGGTTTATTATGTGAAAAAGCATCTAATTGCAAAGAAACAAATCAAGATGACAAGCAAAGACACGGACACGGACATGAGATGAGGAGAATGCACGATTGCAAAGTAATGGCAATAACTTGCAGAGATGACTAGTCACAGAGGCTATAGGATGCAGTACTGCATTCAGCTGTGATACATTTAATAAGTAGAAATCTATTCATAGCACACACACCCCCACCCCCACGTACTGCATCCCTCTCTACTTGCTTGAAAGGCATCCTCTTTGCATCATCTCCTTTCTCTTCACCCGAGCAGTCTTCTGTCTCATCCGATCACAAGGAATACGCGAGAAACGCCGCTCTGATCCCTGCACTTTGAACTCCCGGTTGATCGTCATGTTGACGATGAAGCTTATTCTCCACTTGCACGTGTTTGAAATCTCCTGGGACACAAGTGTCAGCAATGTAACTAAAGTCATATGTAAACGTTGTATTTTTATAAATTCACCGGATGTGGAAAACGGCTTTTTTGATGTAGTTTTTCAAGAAGCTAATACCGAGGTGGAGCGCACGTTGAAGTGAAAGCAACCTTTATTTATTTTTTTTCTTTACTGCTCCTGCAGATGAACTTTAAGCTCGCTTGGTGGTGTAAAACTATGGTTGACATTGCGTTATAAGATACTGTAGATACTGCGCTCATCTTTACAGAAACGGGCCAAGTTCAGTGATTATTAGGCAGGTTGCCAGGGACGTGACTTCCATCAAGAGTGTTTGTATGTCTCAATTTCCTCACCTTCATTCACAGTTTTCACTACAGTGCCACCGTGGCATGAATTTGAGCACCATCGTAAATAATTAAAATGCTCTTTTATTTAGTCTAGGCCAAAATAAATACAGATTCAGCATTTAAAAACTGCATTAATTGTCCTTATTGGACACCAGAAACTCTATCCGGATAAGCAGCGCTGCCCTGCTGTTGTGGAGCAAGATGAACGTTAGACCGACTTCAGACAAAACGTTATCATTTCACAGATTCTTATTCTCCAGTAGCTAAAAAGCAGTTTGATTCCAAGGCTTGCTATTATTCTTTTGGATTTTCTCACCCCACGTATGACCTTAACTTCAATGGAAATAAACGGTTTTGAAATACTGAAATAGCTCCGTGGAAATGTATTGCATTATCAAGTTATGCAGTAATATATTGGAAATATACAGTAGGTCTTCATATGCCTCCAGATAGAATCCACATGTTGAGCATTTACTTAAAGGTGACCATCGTCTAAATGAAGAATTCAAATATGTAATTTCTATGCCTGAAGAAGGTTTAACCAATATTTGTGAAGAGTGGGAGACTGAATGTTTGTTTTTCTTTTTTCTTTGCGGTGCTCTCTGTGTCATTTATAACATCTCTTCCAATTCACTGTCTATGGAGCAGTTCATCACTTTATGCTTAATGACATCAAAGATTTGAGTTTTAGCGCATGGATTTTGTATTTGGGAGAGAGTTGTTCATGTGTGCTTACATGTTTGAAGTGTCTCAGACCGTAGCAGTAACATGTGTGAATTTTGCAAATGGGTTCAGTCCCCCTTTAATTCATAATCTATAGCGTACATGATCCTATTGAGATTTACTAGCGGTTCGATGACAAATGCATCCACTGAGCTGACCTCCCTAACTACAGTCTATAGCCTGTAATTTCCAAATATCCTAGAACTGTGATAAACAGCTTGTATAAATCACGTTTACTGTGTTAGATCCAGGCGTGTCAGGTACTCCTGAATATATGCTAAAGATTGAATGAAGCCATCATAAAGTCACGAGCTGAAATGGCCCCAGTTGCTGTGACCAGCAGCGAGAGAGCGAGAGAGAGGGGAGTTTGTAAATGCTCCCATAAAAAGTAAATAATGTCAGATTTGTCTTTTAATCATACCCATTTGTAGAATGAATGCAAAGGGAACGCAGTAGTTCTCATAAAGTAGCCATAAAGCCATTGTGAGCATATTATATTCTGCTCCCCGGTCGTTAAATCACTGTTCCACGAACCGAAAAAGCCTCTTTTTAAAGTGTAAAGGCCAGGATAATGGTTCATTTTATGCCACTGAATATACAGCTGATATATTGTTCCACAGCTGTTCAATAATTCATCGTTTTACTACAAAAGAGATGTCGGCGGCAACAAACTAATTGTTTAGACCCCACGAGAAACAAGAGAATACAACGCGATACGTTTTCCTTTTCATGACTTGTGTTTCTCCAACATGTCCGCACGCTCTTCACCACATTGGATACAAATGCGGTGAAGCTCAGCGAAAGCTGCGGCAGAGAATGGAGAAGTTAACAATGGAACTTTGGTGGAGACACTTGACGTTTCGTTTGAGGATGTATGGTATTTCTACACTGAAATTCAGATTTTGAAGCGCTTTGTGTGCCGGTTTTCGACAGCTGTATCTGTGCAACACGTTGTGGCGTACGACGCTACAAAAGCAGGGATGACAGCCTGCTTACTACAACGTGCAGACGTGTGACTGTCAGGTAGAAAACACACATATTCAGCTGTCTGTCACTGGCTCACATATTGTTCAGCGTCAAGCTATGAAAGACGAAAAGCTTATTTGTCGGGGAGCACCTTTTCATTTTCCTGATGAACCGTTTCACTGTCACATGAGAGAGCACACAGGGGAAATTCCTGAAACGTTTCCCAGATCGGCGACGTCATAGTGTGCGCATCTGGTCGGGCGAGGCAGGCGGGAGAAGGTGCGGATGACCAGAAGGTTTCATTCTGCTTTTTATGTCATTTTGAAAGCAGTCGGTCTGCCGAAACTCAATTAGCTCAAATCCGACACGTGTTCGCCAAATGCACAAAATCTGTCTCGACAAGGGAAAGGATACTATCCGCAAAACGTGAAATATTGTGAATTATACTAGATGAGGCTCGACTTTCTGCTCTACTTAAACGGCGATGGCTCCCAGATGGTGCTTCTATTTGTAAGGTCTGTAGCTGCTGAAGAGATGGCGGCGGATAGCGCAGTTGTATCCACACATTGGTAAAAATGATGCTTGTCACCGTCACGCTGAATGAGTCTAAACTCACAGCAGCTGATCATGAGAAGAAAAAAAAAAAACCCATCCCGCTAACTCCATTTCCACCATTTCACATCTGCACTGAATCTACGCACTGGAAATAGAAGGACACAAGCTGATAAGAGTCACTGATACGCAGACGGGGGGGGAAACCTGTGTGTCTTCACACGGGGCCTCCTGTCCTCAGTGGAATGTTAACCAGCACACTGTGTATAAAGGAGCCTCTGCTGCATCGGGATGGACTCGCACCATTGGCCCAATTTCTGTTGGCCTTGTCAAGCATGAAGCCCTTTATTGTCTGTTGGTTTGGCGGGTGGCCAGGCCTGAAATCTTTTTTTTTTTTTTTTTTTGCTCGGGCACTTTGTGATTGGCTCACCAGCTACCCTGAGTGTGTTATTCCACAGGAAGACTTTTCAACAACAACAACAACAACAAAAAAGGACAGATTTCTCCTATAATTCCCTTGTTGATAAGCCTTTCTGCAGCATAAAAAAAACAAAAAAAAGAGTGAAAGTGGTTCAAGTTCTGCATGGCTTGAGAAGGTTCAGCACTGCTGATCTTGGATGGCATTTAGGAGTGGAAGGGCAGTGCCCTGATGTTGTGGCTTTTGGACGCTCACATCCCCCTGGGAGGAAGCCTTTTATGGCTGCTCTGGAAAACAGATAGTTTTCCTGTTGTTGTTGGGTTTTTTTGTTGTGTTTATTGGAAGGTAGAAAATAACCCAGGTGTTGTGGTTTTTATATGTCAACTCATATAATACACATACTGCCATGTAAATCTGACTTGTGAACAGTCGCAGTAAACGGTGCTTTAAGATGAAGCTGTGTTTAAATTACATAAAAACTTGAATAATTGTTCAATTTAATTTTAATTACAAGTAAAGAAAAAGGTCAGAAAATAGTATGTATAGTTTCAGATTCTGTATTTTTGGGCGGGGGGACCTGGTGTGTGGCTTCTCAGTATGCCCTCTGCTGCTCTTGTAATGCGATCTGTATTTGGGTGAAAGAGTGTTACCATAGGGTTGTTTTTTTTTTCCAGGCTGTGTTGAGAGCAGAGTGTTTTCACACAAAGAACGCCTCTGCTGCTTCTCAGTGCAAGATCAAAAATGATTCCTGTTATAAAATGTATGGCAGAAAAGTGAAGACATAGTTTTCTGTTCAATGCGCTCTCAGCTCACTTAGAGTCTAATTTCTCACAAGGAAATGAGATATAAAGCATGACAAACGGTCTGTTTTGTAGAGCTATCGCTCACATCTTGAAACAATATTTAACAAGCTGTAGCATCTTCATTTCCCTCTCAGTAATATGTGCGAGATGCATCTTGTAATTCTCTTCCCCATTTCCTCCTCTTCTATGAGATAAACAACAACAAAAAACAGCCTCACAGTCCCTTAAGTGCTGGTTTGCTGCGCGGCGTTGCATCTATTTCCCGTGTTGAGTTCTCCTTTTGGTTTACATTTTCCTTCGACGGCCTTTAAACGCGTTCGATTATACATCATTTGTCTCTGCCGCACCACTGAAACCAAATGGTGTAAAGTGCTGCCGTTTTTTTCCTCAGGATTTAACAGTACGCTGACCCCGCTCTGCGGTGTAACTTGTATGCCGGGCTGTGAACTGTGAGGAATGTCCTGTTGACCCTGAAACAACAGTGTGAAAGAAAGGCAGTCATTGTTCTCAGCAACATCCTTGGTGACTTGTTTAATCAAAGTCGGAGAAGTATTTGGAGCCGTCTGTATCGGGTCTTTGTGCGATCCGCCGCGCTGCTTAAATAAACCTCACTTCACCACCATATCACTGTGTATATCAATATTCACCCTGAGCATATACTGTATATATATCGATATATACATATATATCTATACGTATACTGAAAGTCGAAACATAAAGTTGAACACAAACCTGTTTTTTCTTCAGCAGGTACAGACACAGTATACTGTAGTTAAACTATGATTACAGGGAAGAATTGCCGGCTGGCATGCAAGATTTAAACAGAATGTCAGTCTTACAAAAAGTAAATAATTGTAACCTTTATGCTGTTTTGCAAAAAGAACAGATGTTTTCTTTACATGTAATGCGATTCAAGAAATTGCATTCAGGGTTTCTTTGTGGCAATTTAGGTTCCCTGTTTCTCTTTATTAGCAGCTTAGTTTTCCTCTATTTATCTCAATCTAAGTCATGTACAATTCTCTCCTTAATTTCAATCAAGGAGGAATCTGCAGAAAATGATCAGCGCATCGCGCAAAGAACAAAAAGTCTTACAGATATTGGCCAACCCGAGTTAACAACAAAAGGAGCGCGTTCCAGGTGCAGATCATCAGCTCGCTGTTTCTGAAGCTCGTTCACGCTGCTCCTCTCACCGCTCTCCACGTCGTCACGCTTTACGCTCGTTTCGTGTCACTTCAGCCGAGCAAGGTCACAGATTTCCCCTGGTGGAAAGCGCTTCAGTCTGGAGACGGATGTTTCTCCGGAAAAGTGCGGAGGAGCAAAGCAGGCGTTTAGACAAGTCACTAAAAGAGCCGTTTGCTCTTTTTATCCTCCGATACACTACCTGAGGGTTGACCGGGCATACATCAGTTAATACGTGAAATATGGTGCTTAAATATCTTTGTTGCTTCAGATGACAAATGGTCCCTCTCACTCAGGTTCCTCGGTAACCTGCCAGCTTTACGCACTTCCTGACAGCTAGCTTCATTTTTTTAGGGTCCAATTGAATTTTTTATGACGACAGTTGGGTCGTAGTTGTAAAATGTTTAGTTTCGGTGCACCGGGACTGCAGCGCGGGAACAATTGTACTTTTCTGCAAACATAATCTTGGCCGACTCACACACCTGACTGACGACAAAGCTTCCCGTTTTGACACACAGTTATCACGAGTGAATAATGGCACTATTTTTAAGTTTCTGTCTCTTTTCCCCCCGCAGAGTTCCTGTGATGCGTTTCAAGCTTTTTCTTCTCCGAATAACAAACGCCTCACTGTTAGATGACAAGAATGTGAACTGCTTTATGGCAATGAGTAAAATACATATACAGAGGATCAAAAACAGTTGGCTGGGACCCCCCCCCCCCCTCTTCCGTGGAGTGTGTACTCCTAGCTGGACACTTAAACTGCTCCCCTGGGTGCTGTATAGTAGCTTTCCAATACTACAACAGCTGAATTTCACTGCGTACATGTGTGACAATACTGTCTTTTTTTTTTTTTTTTTAAAGTTGATTTATATGTGTTGTAAAAGTGTTGTAAAAGTGTTGCAAAAGCGGCAATTGGTTCTCTGAGTAGCACGGCCCTTCATTTGGAGGAAGCAGATAAACACGCACAGACGAGCCGCCTCCAAACTCTGCTATCAAAACAGCATCAGGGTACGTCACAGGCAACCAAACTGTACTCAAAGCAAACAAGAGAACATCCTCATGGGAGCCGGCAACCAGCTACTGTCTCCCTTTCAGCGGCTGCCTCATCTCCTTGCTTAACAGCTGACTCTGCGAGGAAATGTGTGGGGCAAATGTGTCACATCCACTCTCACACTGCGACTCCGTCTGCAGGTCTGTTTTTATTTCAGAGCTCATAAAAAGTAAGGGGAGGCTGACTTTTTTCTTTCTTTCTTTCTTTCTTTCTTTTTTTCAGCCTGCTGCAGGTGCCAGTGCTGCACCAGATAAAGATTTAGCTCTGCAATGAGATTGTTAGCCGCTGCCAGCCACACACACACACACACACACACACACACACACACACACACAGACGCGCACACGCCAATCCAAAACAATCTGCAGACAGACTGAGACACGCAGCTATAGCACTCCCTCTTTTGACAAAGGTCACAGCATGAGATGGGACGTGGAGCTGGTGGGGGCAGTAATGTTTACAATGCATTTAACACATTAATTAGGTAGTGGGGTCTTTGCTCACACCTCCTTTAATGAGTTAGGCTAATTCCTTTTGGTCGCCGCCGCTGTCATTGTGATTATTGGTGCGAGTGATGCCGGTACTTTTATTTGACGCCGCTGGCTATCATTAGCTGTAATACGACTCGCAAAGAAGTGCAGATGTCCGGCACTCGCACTGAGACTCTCTTTGCACAGAAGGAGAACACAGCCGCGCCACTCTGAAGCTCTACCGGCAGCGCTCATTAACATTCCTCGGCTACGCCGGCTCTCAGTGCTGGATCTCACACCTAATAAATCGACATTATTGTACATTCAAATCTGCTGCGTTTCAATGTCAAAGTCTTTAGTCGATTGCTCACACGCGACAGCTAAACGGAGGTCAGGACCTCACATGGGAATGTAATCCCTTCCGAGAGGGACGACTTTCAGTGTGCTTAATTAAATACGTCTTCATCACCTGGAGACGTCTTCATTGTCTCTCCGTATTCTTGATTAATCAAAAGCAGATGGACAGAATTACATGACCGGTGCTTTTACCCTTAAAGTAAACTTGCAATATGTTTTACTTGAGGTTTTTCTACTGTTCCAAGATCAATAGCTTGTTGACAACATCCGATTTAGGGCACGGTCAACCTTCGGTGAATATTTGCCTCCCGTTCACTTCCATTCTTTGGTAAAAAAAACCCCAGTCCTCCCATTCATCTTAATATGAGTAGAGCGTTTATGCGGTGAGAATCGCAGGGGAAGAAAAACGCAGCTGTGAAAAGTTGAAACAGAATTTTGGAAAAATGCAACCCGACATCACACTGCGGTGACCAATCACGTCACCTGCGATCAGACAGGAAGACGGCCATGGGAAGAAGACTGAAACTCAATGCGGTGTGATGTGATTTTCCAAGTGCAGTCACTCAATTTGGCCTTGTGTGCCGGTTTGAAACCCACTGTTTTGATTGGCCTCGCATCCTGTTTTGACAGGAAATGTGCGTTGATGCTGCCGGACTCGTAGGACCCTGCGTACTAGCAGCATCGCGTCACACAAAATGGGCTGTTTAAAAGCGTCCTGTGCTGATCGCTCCGATGCCTGATTTAATGTGAATGCAACCTATGCGAGTGAAAGGGAAGCGGATAAACCAATCGCTTCCGGTGGAAAAGCAAATTGGCATCTTCGGTGAACTTTGACGGGCAAATTCGCCGCCTCAACAAACAGCAGATGTGTGAGAGGTTGACCCCGCCTGAACGCTGCCCACATTCAGAACAAATATCGCCTCAGCCTATATTAGTCTTTGCAGAGGCTAAATATTGGTGTTTTGCAACCTCTTGACTCCTCATCACTTCATTTACTCACTCTACTTGTCAAAACCAACAGACGACTTGATGATATGGCTGTTTCTATTCATTAGTAATAATAATAATTAATAATCAGATATATTCAATTATATAGCGTTGGTTCATGTTAATCACAATTGGCTGATACTTCATTGTCATAGTTGGCGGATTTTAAAATGTAAAACACAGACTCTCTCTCCTCTGCCTGGATTCACATTTGCTCAGATATTGTATGCGAGAGTGAAATGGCCAAACAGTAAAAAAAAAAAAAAAGTGCTTTTTCATTTGAATGCAGCATGGTGACCAAGCAAGCTTTTATGACGCCTCTTCAACCAGCAAAAATAGCAGGAGTGTGTGTGTGTATGTGTGTGTGTGTGTGTGTACACATATAGGAAGAGATTCAGTTGATTTGCAGTGAGGCAGCAGGGCTTTAGGTGCATTAAGCTGGCTTTTCATTGTGAGGACATTGTCAAAACAGAACGGGCAAAAAGCCTATAAAAGTTATTTACTACCCAGTTATAGACTTACATACTGTAGCCAGTGAGGCGGAGCCGTCCACAGTTAAATGTCGTGATGATTATAACCTATAGGCGTGTGAGAGCGGGATTGCACAAACACATCCCCCGGAATGAATCTGACATGTACAACCTACAGCGTGTGCACTCAGAAGCTACTTCAATAGATCTGAAACACAATATGATTGTATATCGTAAACATTTCCAGAACACACAACATGATTCTGTCCAGAACGTGTCCTCGCAGCGCTTTGTGAGCCACTGAAGTGATGAGCTGATCACCTGGGCGACGGTTATCTGTAGGCTCCTCTGCGAGGCAGATGTGGAGAGATGCTGTTCACAGAATGTGTTGGAAATGCTGTGAAAAAAAAACCAGGTTCAACACACATCAGTGCATTTGTCACGGATAGACGGAGACGACTAGTTGTGTTTCCAAACTGTTTAGAGTAGATATTCACATTCAAACAAATTCTAAAGATATCAAAACGGAAATTTCGATTAGCACACTTTTCACGATTCAGTTTGACTCGGCCCATGCGTCATCCTGATCTGTCTCGGCAAGTTAACCTCAGAGCGACGCTTGATATTTGGACGGGTAAAAGCAAGGAGCAAGGGGAATATAGCACATTGACATTCCTCCCCCATATCTGGGATTGAAATTGCTGAGCACTATTGCATCCTTTCAAGCAGCACACTGTGCTCGCTCATATGGATTAAATCCTGTTTAGACAGGCGGTTGCTGAGGGCATTCGGCACAATGCCAGTTTGAAATGATCCATTGAGTCTCGAATAAGTTGGTCTCTTTGAATATACAAATCTGAATTGGCTTGTTGGAAATTAAGTGATCTGAAATCTTGAGCCTCTTGAATCTTGAAATGTTGATTGTAATTGTCAAAAATTGTCTTTTGGTCGACATTCTGCATTGGTTTGGATACGATGTGCGCTAATTGCCCCCACCGGGCACTGTGCTGTTAATCCATTTGAAATGAACAATTTAAAGTTAAAGTGTAAGTTTAAGCCTGATCGTGGCGCTGAAACGTGTTGCTCATGCAGATTTCAGGTACCGGTAACATTCTGAAGTAATTTAACTAACTTGCTTTCATTCAATCCTAAATCATTCATTCGATCATAATCCCCCAGGCTTTCAGTGCTGTGTATTTAATCGGCCTGTCCATTGAACTGAAAATGAGAAAAAGTACGGCGCGGTATTGGAAATCTACATTTAAAGCACGGTAACGCTGCAGGCTCAATTAGACTGAAAGCATGGGAGATAAGACGGAGGGAATTACATTATCACTCTGGCAGAGGAGTACGATTCCTGCTGTTGACACAGTAGATTACACGATGACTTCGATACGACTGCTGGATTACACCAGCTACATTTGATGACCGTCAAATGCCCTCCACGCTCCTAAAGGAGTGTCACTTGTAACCAGTATGCCTCGGTTCATTGTCATTGTCTTCCTTTTGCTTCCTTTTTCAATTTCAACACAACCCCCGAATTGTTATTTCATATTTCATCAAATATATTTTTCTTCATCATTTTTTTTAGCAATTCTTTCCTCTTTTGTGCTTCATCTTGCATGCGACCTCATCTTAAGTTATAATTAGTGTGAGTAGAGAGTGTCATCCTATAAGTCATCGCAGACACACTCTGCAGATTTAGTTCTAATTAACATTTTCTACTGTCGGGCTGTAACTAATTGTTAATTAGTTAATTAATTAATCCCGGTGGGGAGATCAGCCGTGTGTTTGTGCGTGCGTGTGTGTGTCTGCCTGTCTGTCCACGGCAGATCTCGTATACTACTGGACCCATCAGCCTGATGTTTTTTGTGATCATTTATGACTCAAAGACCTCCTGTGGTTGTGGTGATTCACATTTTTTTATTGATTGTTTTGTATCGTCATTGACTGCTGACTCCCCACTCCTCTTAACCACAAGTGATCCCCATGTGCTTTAGTAGCTAAATTCATTTCTGGCTAAAAACAAGCCTTACCCGGTCTGTTGCCGCTCATCCATAGAAAAGTTTTGTCTCATTTTGAACCAGAGCATCTGCAGATCAATTCCATAACCGATATGGTATGATCTACTAAAGTGAGGTACGATACAAGAGCCCAGTTTCTGTTTTATTCGCCGCCATCTTGACTGTACGGGAGCCAGGAAGGACAATTGATATTCAACTCTTCTTTGTTTGTCTGCTGAGTTATTTTTTCTATTAGTTTTCAATGACTATTCAGTCTGCAGTTGTCAAAAGTTGCGAAAACTAAAAATATTAAGTGTGACAATAAAACCAGTAATACAATACAGTGATGTGAAACAAATTTTTGGGTATTTCTACTTGACAGTTATCAACAGTTATCCCAATTAAATGAATCAATTAATCATTTCTTTACTCACCTAACACTTTAGTTTTTTGCTCATTTGTTTTAAAATGTATGCCCGATCAAAATGACCAAAATGAAACAAAAAACACTTTGCTTGTGCTCTACTTTATGCTTAATACTTCTCCTAATGTACAAATGATCATTATGCAACATTGCAGCCTTCAGTGATGGCGCAAAACGATGATTCATGATGTGTGAGATCTCAGTTTACTGCTCACTATCGAGTAAATGTAGTGTACAGCATTGGACCGAAAATATTTGCAATTGTAATGCAGTGTAACCACCATAATCGGAATGTGCAAAACGTCAATATTTGAAGGACCACTAATGTAAGGTGTAATTAATTAAAGTACATTATCACAACAAAGCTGGTAGTTTACACTACAAGCTCACGACATCCCACAACGCTGCATGTGAGATGGAGACGGAGACATCGCGGGCTTCAGAGAGATCGTAGCTTCCCTTTTGAAGCCACTCGTTCTGGTTGGCTGACGGAGCTGACAGGGTTATTTTGGGACAACGAAAATGCGCCGTGATTAATGGCTCAAAACAAAAACTATCCCGAGACGGTGTGTGTTCAGAGGACTGTAGCTGGGAAGCTGACAGTCCATCTGAGCCGACAACCTCTAAATTAGTGCTGGTATCATAGATGTATTATGGAGCGCAGCCCTTTTTAGTTTATCACATGCCCTCAGCACACAGAATAACACCTTAAATCAACCGAAGAGCCGCGTCGCTTGTGACGGTGCCTCCCGTAGAGCAGCCCCAGCCGGTCTGATGTCATCTGATCTCAGTGGCTGAAAGCCCATCTTCGGGGGAAATTCAGAGGCACCTTTAATGGCACCTTTTCCGAAACCCTTACTCTCAAAAGGATCGGGCGCAGACTGTAATTGGTGCGATATATCTCCCCTAATCTGTTTCTGTCTGGAATGAGAAGGTGGAGGCTCCAGGAGAGACCTTTTCTTTTTTTTTTCTTTACTCCAGTCAAGAAGGGAGAGGTCACCAACATGTGAGGACGTACCTCAAACATTTAAATGCATTGCAGGCTGCATTTGCAGAGCTCCCTCGTCTGCTGTGCCGTGTCATAATTCAGCGAGGTCTGACGACGCCGGTGCTTCACAGCTCACATAAAACGGCTCCATTTTCTTCTGTCGCTCAGAACCATTGTTGAGGACTCTATCTGTTATCTCTGCCGTGCTCATTCTGGGCACCTCACAGCAGCACATTGTTCATTGTCAAAGGCTTAGGAGATATTAATGAATGTGATTGCTCTATCCTCCACTTGTGTTAGGACTCAATGCATCTGTATTTGACATCGGGCTGGATAATTCTCGGGGCTATAATTCCCTGTGTGTCATACACTTTCTGGCGCATTGGTGAAGCAAAAACCATTGTAATGAAACTGAATGACTGCTAAATGAAAAAAATGAAATTGTGATATCTTCCGGGTCCACGAGTCGTTTAAATAACAATTAGTCAGATCACATGTCAGTCTGACATTTGTCTGTATTGTTTTTCTTCTTATTTCAGATTCAGAATGCTGATGATGTGTTGATTACTCCCCTGGAAAAATTTCGGAAGGAGCAAATCGGCGCTGCGAAGGTAAGAGACCTCCGACACGGCACGCGCAATTAGCTGCCGAATTGAGGAGGAGAATTCACGATATCTCTGACACCCCCCCTCCCACAGTATGTATGTCGTTAATTGAAAGTCAAATATGACACTGCCAGAAGAAGTGTCATAATTAGAGTGATGGGGGGGGTATGAACAAAAACGTCAGTTTGTGAGTTCTATATTAAAAGACGTGTGAGTTAACAATCATCATCAGCGGAAGTGTGCAGTCTGCTGTTCTCCCTTCAAAGATCCTTCTGCATGATTTAACACGTTATTATATGCGTTTCTAATCCAAACTGTAAATCTGAACTGTATTTAACATATTGCATTCACCGTTTTTTGTAATCAGATTACTGTACTCCTGTTACATGCATTCTTCTAACCTCTTGGCCACAGTGGATTGATATCAGTAGGGGGTTCGGCACAGGCCTGCTTGAAGGCGTCCTGGTTCCACAGTGGCTGTGTAGTCGGACTGCAGAGAACAGTGTGGGCTTTTTTTTTTTGCTACAAGCCACGCTTTCATTCCCCGGCCAACGCAAAGGCATAAAATGAAAGTGCAGCAGCTTGTTTGTGGTCCTCTCCCTTGATGAGATCACACGGGGCCGCGTTGGTAGAACTCGAGCCCTCGCACAGATCTCCCGCAGAGTTCCTGAGTCCGCAGCTAACTCCACGCCGGACTCTGTGAATCATTTGCACATCTTTGCACAGAGCCCACACCCTGTGAGGGACATTCCAGCCTCAAAGTCTCCCTCTGCATCCGTCTTGATTTATTTAACAGGGCCTGACAGCCGCTGGTCTGCAAAAGTAGTCATTTTTACTGCACTTCTCGGTGCTGAGGTGTGAACATCAATCACTCTCCTTTTTTTTTTTTTTTTTACTGCCCCAGACTAAATAACCATTGTCGCTTCACGTCTCAACCATCACGTGTATCTACCGTAATGAAACGGCACATTCTGCTGCCGTCTCGTTCTCTCACTCCACCATCTCAGTGTTATTGCGCCGACTCTCTATGTTTATAAAATGGTTTCTTAAAAGCCACAGCCCTCGTCACTCCCACTACCTCTTATTTCCTCCGACCACTTCCTCCTAATGGCTCTCTCCTCCTACGGCCCACCCCCCCCCCCCCCCCCCCCCCCCCCCCCCCCCCCCAGCTGAACATTAGCCCAAACCAGAGTGAGATAAAAGGCAGACATCACGAAAGGCAGAGCAACTTTCCACTGTTCCGAGAATCTGGAGAGATCCGCAGGCTGTCTGACCCTTCCAGTTACTGCGCTTCACGTCTGAGAACGTCAGACGGACAAACGGGGGAGCTCTTGCCTTATTTGGGTATGCAGAGCGAGTAATCCCACTGAGGTTACGTACCAGTGTATCGGCTTCCGAGGAACAAGCACAACACTTCCACGGCCGTAACACACCAGCAGATTGACTGCAGCACTGCAGGACATATTAGGCACAGTCTGCTTCACACAAGGCTCAAGCAAAATGTTGTTGGAATACAACCGCTCCTACTTTGCACAGAGTTTAGCAAATACACAGCAAGTAGGCTTTTGGGAAATGAAACAATCGTCACCATCGTTTACACGTGTGCTGGCTGCCAAACAGCCACGAAGAACCAGACTTTTTTTTTTCAGATGTATTTTCAGTTTCAGATGCATTTGTTGTGGGCTGATAGTTGTAGCTTTCAGAACTGAAACAAGGAATAGAAATCTGACCTGGTTTCAGGGCACATCTTTTGTTTGCCGTCACTGCGTCAACACAGCCGGCTCTTCGGTTCGTCCACTAAATTGCTAACCCTTGACCCTAACTGATCTCCTACAATTTGGACCTCAGCCTTTGGCCTAAACTCTCACACAGTAGTGCTGATTGTTTTTCCACGGACTGAGCAACCACTGGAGGCCTAAAGTTGATCCACATATTTTGTTTGTGTGCGTGTTTATTCGTTGTCAGATTTTTTTTTAAGGCCTTAAAATAAAAATAAAAACGACCCCAGTGACCCTTTCTTAAGACAATACCAGGGTTTCTAACAGCTGGGTGGCATTCCTGCTCCCCTTCAAGGGTCTTCAACAGTAGGGGGCACCACAGGGGTCCCTCTCTGGTTGATTGTGATTAGTGCAAACAGACCCAGATGGGAGTCAGATGGCCACGATAATTTGAGCTGTCTTCATCCTACAAAGGCTGCGCAGACATGAGATGATTCTTGCCGAGTTATGGTCTCCAGAGGCAGAGATGACTTTTGCATTCATGCTGTAAAATCCAAAAATATGCGAACCAAGACGTGGGAGTGAAGGGGGTCAATTTTAAGTTGTGTGGAGATATGCTCGCCCAGCTGTGGGCGACACTAAAACTTTTCAATCATAGAAATATATTTATATTACTTTGTAAAACCTTGGGATGTTGTCCTTGTCTTCTATCTGTCTCTTGAACTGTGTTGCAAAAAAAAAAAACTACATTGGAAAATAGTTCTGGGCGATCTAAAAATACATTTTCGATGGAATTGATTTGGGCTCATTGTGTTATTGTTTTACAAAAGTCTTTGGCTGATCAATTCCACAGGTTTTGTGGTGATAATTCCATACGATGGCCCAAAGAAAGAACCCTTCTAATCTTACACATAATGACTTTAATTGATTATCAATTAAACTAACTAATAAGCCTAATCAACTAATAGTTTAAACCTAAACTATTCACACTGTTAATGTGTCACAGCGTTATCCCAGCCCTACTTAAAAAACTAGCAGACCGAACATTGAATTGATGATGTGTTGATGTGCTGAATCATGTTACGTAATACATTTTGTCAGACTGTCAGTTAGTATATTACAGATTACGCAAAGAAATGCACACGCAAGACAGGAAAACAGCATTAGCGTTGAAAACACCTAATAGCGGTGAGGGGGAGAAAAAGAAGGAATTAAAGTGACAGCGCTGCGGATGACTCCAGCGTTACGCCGCGGAAACAACAAAATGCATGAATAAACATATTTCTTTCCATTATTCTCATGTCTGCCCCATCATTTCCCACCGTGCCTTACTCAACACAGCAGAAGCACCATTAATCTAATGGTGTCACAATCTAATTACTTTTTTTTTTCCTCCTGATCGCTAGAATTCCACGAGGCAGGCGGCGGTAGACTATGAAAGGTCGGTCTTTACCTGTTTGAAGGCAGCAGCCATCCACTGCAAATATGTCAGCTTCATGCATCCTGCAAAGGCAGTATGGACTGAATGAGTTAGTATGCAAACGGCAGCATCACACAGCGCTGATTAAAAGTAAAGGGCCTGAACGTATATATAAGTCTGGAGGGTTTTTATCACGTATCATTTTGAAATCGTTTCACATTATCGTCAAAACAGATGATTGCTTCTCAAAGACGGCTAATCTCATTGTTGTGTTATTCTCCTGTTCATGGCAGTTTTCATGGTTTCTTGTTTTTACATGCGTTTTTTTTTTTTTTTTTTTGAAGGACAGTTTTAATATAATAACCTTTTATCTGTACAATACAGTCTCCGCTACGCACTGCAACTGAACAATGACACCGTGGAATCCTTTTGAGGGATGAGCTGACACACATCTTATTAAACACATTGTCGTAGTTTCTCTCGGTGTTTTCACAGTTCTGTGGTGTGAGAATGAGCGCAGGAATGAGCGCTAATGTTGCATGGCTTTGCCTTTTTTTTTTGTGCTTGTCAGTCTTTTTCTCCGTCAATTGTAGCGAGACTGAGACACTTCTGAGACACGCAGTCCGCTAATGTCTTTATTCTTCAAAGCAGCAACTGTTGGTATGGACGCTGAAACGAAATGCATAACAGAACAAAACAAACTCTGATCTGAACATTATTATAAACATCTGGATCTGTTGGAAGATAGCCTCAGTGCTGACATTAGATGACTTCCTGTCACCCTGAACGTAGGGCAGTGTGATGGAGCTCCTTAGTCATCACTGACCTGAGATGAAGATATCGTCTTTTTTTTTTTTGTCCTCTGTGCAGCTTTGCTCCGACCTTCAGAGTTAGTCTCGGATCAAATACAAAGAAAAAAATCTTTGTTCACCAGCAAAGTGTGCATTGTTTACGGAGCTTTTGTGCCTTTATTTGAAGCACTTTAGATTTCGCACATCGTGTGTCAGAGAGAGCAGAGGAAGTAATAAATATAAATTTTCCAGACTCAAGCTTTGCAATTTGCCTCACACTCGCGCACTAAATAGGAATAATTTTAGAAGTCGGGGGGATTTGCTTTTCAACTCCTCAGAAGCAGATGTTTGTAATTATTCCGTGTTAATTGGCCAACTTCTTGCCCTCTTCGATGCCTCCTCGGGAACTGGGATCTCAGGTGAGGAGCGAGACACTTTCTTGGCTTTGCAGCAAAGTAGCTGAACTCGGGCCGAAGCCTCGTGTTCCCTCCGCCTCCCCCGCGGAAGCGAGACCAGCTCATGTGTGGCGGAGCATCAAAATAACCCCGGCCATTGCTATTTAATCGCCGTTCTGGACCCCAGCTTCAATTAGCCTTCTCTAACGAGCTCATACAGATAGGTTTGCAGAGTTCTCCCTTTCATGTCGCTGCTCGGAGGATCCATGTGCGTGATGTCTCGCTAGCCATTGATGTTTGACGGTAGTGAGGAAGTGTTTTGTGGTATCTGGGGCTTTTTTCCTCTATACACACACACACACACACACACAGACACGTTTCGACCTCCCTTGCTGCTTACATCTGTTGCCATGGTGACGAGAGGCTCAGAAATGATGGCCCTGAGGCTCGTTAGGGCCGGTGTCAAAACCGGCGATGCACGGCCAGAGCCCAAATATTCCTCCTGCCGTCTCCATGCCTGTTCTCAGCATCCGTTTCTTCGAGTGACACCCGATGACCGGGAAGGAAAAGCCGCCTGCAGTTTCTCTCCACCTTCTCCTCCCGGAGACCTCGTTATATTAGCAATTAGCAAGCTCACCGACACTACAGCTGGCATCAAAGCGCTCCTAAACGGCGACACTAGATGTGCCGGTTTGAAATTCCACCACCGAGGATTCCGCTTCAGAATATTCTTCTTCCTGCATCTGATTTATTCATGAGGGCGAACAAAGCAATCAGACGAGGAAATCTCCCAAGTGCTGGGTTCATGTGTGTTTTGCACAGAGTGTTGGGAAGTGCTGCGGATTCATCCATTGCCAGCCAGCTGATTGCTGGCTGGCAATTGAGGGGGGGGGGGGGGGTGCTGGCATTAGTTTGTGTCAAAAACTCCCTAGGTGTGTGTGTGTGTGTGTGTGTGTGTGTGTGTGTGTGTGTGTGTGTATATATATATATATATATATATATATATATATATATATATATATATATATTCACATCCATGTCCTCTGCAACCACGTTTTAGTCTTCAAAGCCTTTGTCTGCACTCCTTCTCTAGGAGAGTCTGTGCAATTTTAATTGTGCTCATATTCTGCTCTGTTTGCACAAACATATCCGGGGTGGGGGGGCTCGGTGTTCACCACATGGAAAACCCAACAAAGCACCTGGTGCTGCAAGGGTATCATTAGGGTAGCGCTAGTTTACACACGTCCTGTCTGGATCAAAACAAAGGCAGGACACTATGGGTGACTTAATCAGGCTGGCTCTGCCTCAGCGATTCACTGCAGCTCTGAGTCACTCGCCGCTCTATGTAAGTGTGAAAGAGTTAGTCCAGACGTACGGAGGAGGTTTGTTATGTTTAGTTTTTTTTTGCGAGGAGTTTTCTGGCACGCTCACGCTGGTCAGCAGCGCTGGGAGATTCCTGCTGTGACTGCGGGGCTCAGCTAAACCTAAAGCTCTTAATTTAATGTGATCCCCTGTGTGTGTGTGTGTGTGTGTGTGTGTGTGTGTGTGTGTGTGTGTGTGTGTGTGTGTGTGTGTGTGTGTGTGTGTGTGTGTGTGTGTGTGTGTGTGTGTGTCTGTAGTGTTGGTATTTTCCCCAGGGCTTCAGTTGCATGCATGCTCACAAAATAATGTCACATCAAACAGCAGTCACTATCAGCTCCTTTTTGTTCTCTAATAAAAAACACTCCATCCTTTAGGGAAATTTATTTCCTGTCAGCGTGATATCATATTTAATCATATGTTTGTTTCACCATCCACCGCTTTATTTTCACCTTTTTTTTCTGAATAGTGGGGCAATTGATTTTTTTTTTTTTTTTTTCCTTTTTTCTCCCCACACCTGAAAAGATCATTCCTGGGCCGGACATGACAAGAAAGATGGAAATAAGATGCTCCTACATGAAATTATCTATTGATTTTCGTGCTGGGCTTGTAATGGTAATGTAGGAGGGTTACAGTGTCTCGTGGTGAATTCCTCCGGTGTGTTTAACTGCTGTGGGGGGTTGCTGAGGCAGAACTGTCTTCTAGGTCATATCAGTAGCTAGAAGATTAGACTTGCTAAATTTCAGGGCCATGGGAATGAAAACAAACAAGCAGCATCTGGTTACATTGGCCGTTTCCTCGCACTTCCCCTCTCTCATGCTGTCCCTCCACGAGCACCTTTATGAATGTTTGCACAGCGAGAAGGACATTAAGTGGGCAAAGCTTGGTCTAGAAGTCAGACATGCAGATGAGACACTCGAGTGCCCACACACAGACAAATCATCTCTGCTTGGGCAGAGTTTGATTAAAACCTGCCAAGTGTACTTTTATTTATTTAATTTTTTTTGCGGGTGAAATGTTCAATCTCTTCGTCCATATGCATTTATAGATTGGCATCATGCGTGAAAAGCCCATTTCCTTCCTCCGAGCCTCCTGGGACAGCCTGTCTGAATCCTGGGTCTCGTGACCGTGGAGCTTTTTTGCAGGTGGAGCAAAACAAGGAAGGAGCCCGCGAACCGCATCCAGCCAATCCCGACTGTGATGCTGCCAGAGACGTTGTGCCATTGATGATATACACTTGTGTATTTTTCTGTGAACTCATGTCCCCAGCTTGGCCACTGCCAGAGTATTGGCGTTTATTGCCCTATTGATAATGAATAGTCCTTACTGACCGTGCCGACATTGTCTACTCGTCATTACAGAGTCGTATGCCCTTTTTATGACCTGCGATAATCTATTGTCAGAAATTTTAAGTGACATGTGGCGAACGGCATGTGAAAACGTACCTCCACCCCCCACCTAGTGGCAGTTCAGACACGCACACCCACGTCGGGTTCGAAGGACTACAGTACATGACACATTTTTTTTTTTTTTTTTTGCTAATGTTTAAGCCTTTTCATGTGTCCTGTGGACCGTGTTTAGGAGGGGAAGAAGAAATTCGATAAGGAGACGGAGAAATACTACTCCACGCTTGAGAGACACCTCAACTTATCGTCCAAAAAGAAGGAGGCATATCTGCAGGAGGTAAAAACCCAAACAAATGTTCCTGATCTCCAAACATGTCTTTGAATAATGTGGGTTTTATGGATGAGTGTCTCCCAAAAAAGAAGAAGAATAAAGCCATTGTTTGCACACTGTTCTGTCACACGAAGTCTCCAGGTGGGGATTGACTCTCTGTCCACTCAGTGCTCTCTCGTTGTGACCCGTGTCTTTGTTGTGGCACTAACCCCCCAGATTGTTTTCTCATTCTCAGGCTGACACGCAGATTGATAAGGAGAGGCAGCTCTTCTACGACGCGTCCCTCGAGTATGTTTTCAAAATACAAGAAGTGCAAGAAAAGAAGAAATTTGAGTTTGTTGAGCCGGTAAGAAAAGTATCATTTTTGTATGTTTCTGTGCTCAGTTAGTGCTGAATGCATATTGAAGATGCACTAATTGCTTTAACTCTTTTAAAAACAAATATGTAGTTAAAAGATTAGTTGAAGTGAAATAGCACAGGATTATTTTAGTTACCGCTGATGGAATTGGCGTTTTAACTGTCTGGCACAGTGATACATATCTCAGGTACATATCTACGCTTATATATTCCACACATTTGTCATCTTCATTACAAATTCTCTGTAATAAAGTCAAATCCATCCGGGGAAGGTAGTGGGTAAAATTAGATCAAGTGGTTATTGTCAAGTAAAACAAGACAGAGTGCAAGTGCAAATCAAAGCATCCAGATATGTGGAGTCAATTCTAACATCTTTAGCAGAGAAGTTACCAGGAAACCTTAAGTTCTCTCGGTGTTAAATGTCTGGGAATGGGAGATGGGAGCAAAGTGAATGGTTAAAAAAAAACCTTGGTATTTGTTTACACCCGCTGGCAGCTCACCCAGAACCCAGGCCAGAAATGTAAATCTCCAGGCCCCAGGTAGTGGTGGGGAGAAATGACAAGGCTCAACCTTGCCAGTGATGAATCTGGGCACTGATAAGATGGTTCATCCTTGAACATATACCCAGTCTCACACCTCATCCTAGAAAATCAGTGGTTGTGTCGGAGGAGTTCTCTGAGAGCAGCTCCATGTTTGAGGGATCCTCCATGTTCCCCCAACAATACTGCCAGAGATTTCTTTTTTTTTTCTCCCCACAATGGTCAAGGATACAGAAAATAAGATCAATATCTGTCAGACATAAAGAACTACAAATATCTAAAAACGTCCCTGTTTTTTTCTTTTTTTTAGGCATCTTATGTACATGAAATATAAAGCTTTCGTCAGATCTGCAAATTCATTTTTCTTCAAAGTACAATACGTTGCATAAGAAATTAATTGCTTTTGAACTCACAATGCAACATGTACATTATAATTAAAGTTGTACTTCAAAAGTGGATATGCACAGTGTGACATTTACTCTGACAAATTGATTGATAGCACAGAGTTAAAGCAAATTGTGGTTGTTTTAGGCGACAGTATTATGATTAAATTATAATTAAATCCAGAGTTTAAAAATAACAATCAGCACAGACTGAACTCCCCATGTTTTAGAGAGACTGAAAGATAATTGTGTGATTATAGTGGTGATAATCATTTTGGGTGTTCAGAATGGAACATTTTATGTCGCATTGTACCTTTTTTTTTTAAATGTGCTCTCTCGTGTGAATTGGTAATCAAGCTCTTTATTAACTCTCTAAATCACCTCCACACATCGTTCCTCTCCAGCTCCTGGCCTTTCTTCAGGGCTTGTTTACGTTCTACCACGAAGGATACGAGCTGGCTCACGAATTTGAGCCGTACAAACAGCAGCTCCAGTTCAACCTACAGAACGTAAGTCTCAACACCTCGGGGGTTGTACACAAAGGCAACCAGCCACGTAATCAGATTCTGCAGCTTATCATACCCCGATATAACAAGCAAGAGTTTTCACAAATGGATAGACGGGCGATTAAATGAGATTCTGCGCCTGCACTGAGGATCAATAGTTTGTGTCTGTGTTGCAGGCAGTTACTGCAGGCCATTTAATGGTACTGTGTCAAAATAAGAGAGAGGTAGAACTGGGTGTAAAACTACAGCTGCTGCCGTGCCCTCTCCTTTCCATCACCATGACCTCACCGCTCGCAGCCTGAGGGCTCAAATTTCTCTCTGACCCGAAATGTCAGCGCCGTTGCCCCGACAATTTCCACTCCCGTGACCCGCTCTCCACGTCCTCCGATGCAGAGGGCTCTAATAGGAGCTGGACAAGGTGAGGCTGTCTGAGCATCTCTCTAGTAAGGGGATATGAGACAGCCTCACACTGACCTTTTTAAATAAAAATAACAGTGAGTCGTTAATTTGGATGACCTCAAGTGTATTCCTGCAACATAAACACACTGTGTATTTGAATTAGATGTTTGCCATTGCGTACTTTCCCCCCAGGTGTCCTCCCGCCGTAGCACAAATGTGAAGCATTTATCAGCGGTTGACGTGTGTTTTTGCTTTGTTGAGTTTCAGTCTGCGCCTTGATGCAGGCAAAGTAAGATCACTTGGGATGAGAAGCTGCAGGGTGAAAAAAAAATGAAGTCGCACAAGACTTCCTCTGCTAATGCAATTACAATCCAATCCTGCGCAGACCCGAAACAACTTTGTGAGCACTAAGCAGGAAGTGGAGAAGCTGATGAAGAGGATAAGGTCTGCAGATCAGGACTATAAACCCCCGGGCCAGTGGACGATGGAGGGCTTCCTGTACGTCCAGGAGAAACGTGAGGCCCCCCCCCCCCCCTTCAGACCTCACTTATTAGTGCATGGTTTTACATCCATCACCATAAACATGTCTGGAGCTTTCCCAGGCCTCTGCAGAGGAGATCCTCTCACACAGAGCTCATAATTCATCCTGTTTACCGATTCACTTTGATGTGCTATCAAACACAAAGGGGAGGGGGGGGGGGATTTTTTTTCAGCAGCGATAAACAACATTTGATTCATCACACTTTAATTGCAAATTGATTTTCAGAAGTCTGCCCAGGAGCCTGTGATTCAGAGAAAAATATTTAGTCTCAAGCCCTTGTGTCTTCGTGTCTCTGTCCTAGGTCCCCTGGGATGCACTTGGACGCGTCACTACTGCACATACGAGAAAGGCAGCAAGACCTTCTCCATGAGCAACACTGAAAGTAAATCGGCCGCTAAGCAGGTAGTTTAATTTCAGTTTTAGTTCAGTTTAGTTCCACATACAAATCACTGAGCCGGAACTATCTGTGTGGGCGATGCAAAGAACTCCCTTGGGGCTTGTATGGATGCCTCACCCCAGAGGGGGGGGGGAAAGAGAAATCAAGATGACAGGACTGCGACTTGGGAACAGAAAACAAAAGACTTGTTAGCTCAAGGTGGACGAAAATGGTTCAAAGATAACAAAATACACAAATAACAAGAAAGGGGACTTAAGGACTGAAAATAGCCTCATTACACAGAGAGAGTGGGTGTCGTGTTTTGTACACCATCAACTGAACAGATTTGCGTCCTTTACAAGCATTTGCACTTAAATATGAGTGAAAACTTCACGAGACTTCATATAGATCAAATAATCAAGCTATCATTATGTCATTGTGTATTAGATCCACCACCTGCCACCAAGAGTCTGCATTTACGAAGAGAATGATTGTGTTACTGTTTTTAGACGTGCATAACGGGAAGAATTGAAGATGAAGGCTTCACGAGTGCATTCAAATGAGTTTTTTTGTTTTTTCATTCCAATTTCTGTTTATTAATGTGTGGTGTGTTTTTTTTTTTTGTAGAACGGTCTTGTCCTTAACCAGCCGGAGATGTTCAAGCTCAAGTCCTGCATTCGGAGGAAAACCGACTCCATCGACAAGCGTTTCTGCTTTGATATTGAAGTGGTGGAGAGGTCTGTGATTGTTTAGATCGTATGCGTGTTCCCAAAAATGTCTTGCCACTTACATGGACTGAAAACATATTAATTACCACCACCTCTAGCATGTCGACATTTGTTTTCCATCGCTAGTTAGATTTAGGCTGTTGGAGAAAACATAACAAATCAGCATGCTGGTGGTATAAATAATGATAGCTACCATGGCAACGCTTTATTTAGTAAGTAAACATTTTGACGTGAGAGGGTAACTTTGGTATTCTTCAACCTGGACCCTATTTTTCTGTTTTTGTGTCTAATTTGATTAATAGGGACAACAATTTCTGATATTGGTCCAGTATTGAGGGCGAGAGCGCTGTAGATGGCACTTAGTCCATTACCACCACCACCCCCTCCCACACACACACACACACACACACACACACACACACACACACACACACACACACACAGACGTGCAGACAGACTCACTTCATTCAACCTCTCGCACTCATTATTCATATTTGTGAATAAATGATTTGCACTTTGAATAATGTATAACTGCCGGGTATTAGTACGCTTTTAAAAGACATTTTAGTGACAATTGCAAGTGACAAACAATTATGTCTTGTGACAATTATCCCCCCGCCCCCACCCACCACACCACACCACAACAAAATGTTGTTTTTGAGGCGTCCCTATTGTCTAAAGAGTCAACCTTGTAATTTTACCCATGTATTACAATCTGAGCCTCTCAGTGGCATAAACGAGCACTTTTAGTGGTTTTTTAACGTTACATGGACGCTGCGCAATTGCCCTCTCAGATTGTTCCCGTTAGTCACTTAGATACAAAACTTGGGAAAATATTGTTGAAAAATATGTCTATCAAAGCCAAAGTCACCCCATGGAAACAGAATGCCTTTTTTTAAAATCTTTTTTTACAACTAACCTATTTGAAGATCGAGAATGTGCACGTGGGAATTTCTTGTTCTCATGCATTTTGTGTCCTGTTGAACCCAATTGATATACTGGCAATTAACCTAGATTATCATGGGAGTACTCGGCATTGCAAGAGCCGTTCAGGTTTGATTAACATCTTCAGAGAGTCCCTGTTTACCAGATGTTTTCAGCTCTGTTTGTCTCCTGCACGTCCCTCAAATCCCCTCCTTCCCAGGCTCTTGTTTGTTGTGTGTCCACGACATGGATATTTACCCAGTCCGTCTTTTCTCTGTGTTCATGTCAATGTAGAAATGACATCTATCGTGGAACTCTTTTCAGGCCGCTTCAGTTTTTCTGTAAAGTCCGGTATGTGAACTGACCAGTGCTGCCCTCTCAGAGCAGTTGCATGTGCTGCATGTGCGCTGCTAACCGTGTCACCCGCTCAATCTCTAATCCAAACCCTCTGATGACATGCGGCCGTCTTCTCGGCGCTTCACAAAATCACTTGTTCAATATGGGCTTGAGGACACAGACATATTCCTAAATGATTTCTACTTGCCTGCAATTACTCAAATAACACATTGATTTACGTCATCCCGAGAATCAATTGATCATTTTGCCTCTCTTAAGAAGTTTGAAATATTTTAGCTGTGTGGGAACATTCATAACCTGATTCGTGTTTACCGTGGTACTTGGGGACTGGGATGAGGGTTTGGCCAAAGATCAAACACCTTGGAGAGAACTCGCCCGCTGATGAACAGTGGCCGGATTGATCCGAGTTATGAGAGCTTAAAATGAGCTCATTATCGGGACGTGTGCTCCAGAATATGGAGCTAGCTCATCACCGTGCGTTATTGTTGCACAGCACCGGCAGGGCCAGCCCTGCTCACCCTTGGCGTGGTGTTGCTGAGCATTGGCCAATAACTGCAGTTTATTTGCAGGACAACTCATTTATCATAAACGGGCGATGGCCCCAAGGTGCTTGTTCCAACCGCAAGGACATGGTGGGCCAAGCTCCAGTCGGCTTCAAGCTCATCCATTCATCCTCATTATAATAAACATGCTGTTACACCTATAGCCCCGCCGGATTCTGGCCACCCCTCTCAGAAACTCATCTTTAAAGGGTTGGTTCACACAAATTACTGAAAGGGGTATTGAGCCATGCAAATGGATTTACTTTATTTGCACAGATTTACGCAGTGAATATAATTTCATTTGTGGCGCTCATGGGAATGAAAAAAAATGTAATAAAACAAATTCACCAGCAACATGTCAGTAGTTTTCAGAGGGACTTCAACAGAAAGTACTTCCAAAGAAAACTGGTAACACGGGGGTCAAGGTGTCGCTGTTGAATCTTTGAAATGTGTTCAATCTTGTGAGCATCAGTAAATGAAATTCCCTCCACTGCATTGATGTCAGAGAAAGATATCTCAAAACTTGGTCAAATTACAGCAAAACAAAACAAAATCTGCATGGCGAGAGGCCACTAGAGGTTAACAGTACCCGTTAATCGCAACACATGCCACGTGACACGGCTCCATGCTAGTACTAACTATCACTACCGGGTGGGGGTTTGTTTTTGTTTGCCAGTGTCATCAGATAATGTTAGCGGTGCTGTGTATCAACTGCAGGCAATGCACAGTTTCAAGCTATGTATCACACGGGTGAGGTGAGGAACAAATGTTAAGGTGGATGCATGTTGGGTGCCCAAAAAAAAAAAAAATCAAAACAAATCACTTTAATCTCAAGCACATGTAGCGTTTAACTGGGAGTGGAATGCGAAGCACCGAGCCAAGCGAGGGCACAGTTTGAAGTCAAGCATTTGCACATGAGCTATTTTAGTCGCACTAGTCCTTTTATAGTGGTCTCAGCCAATGTAAACAAGGTCTGTCCAGGGGCCCCGAGGCAATGAGATCAGACTGAGAGCAGCTTTTCTCTGAAATCTTTCCAGGCATGGCGTTATGACACTGCAGGCACTCTCCGAGCCCAACAGAAGATTGTGGCTGGAGGCCATGGATGGCAAGGAGCCGGTGAGAAACTCTTGCCTGTTTGTCTTTGAAATATTCATTGTGAGGCCGGCTGGCACCCTCGTCTGGAGGGTTCAGGTTCGTGTCCTTTTTGAGAAACCATGAGCTCACCGTCCACTTGTGCTAATAATAGGACAGCCCGCTTAACAGACCTTCTGGGAAAAACAGAATTCTGTTCTCTCTGGGAGTTTCTTTTTTTCTCAATTTGAACCAGTGTTCCTTAACATAATAATGATTTTGTGAACTTTCTCTAGATTTACAACCTGCCAGCCATATTAAGCAAAAAAGAAGAAAGTAAGTGTGGTTTTATATACATATATATTTTTTATTTGTATATACATCTTTCCAATCCCTTCTCATCATTGAAATGCATAAATTTAGCTTTCTAAGACTTTGAATAGAAATCCCCAGCACGCTCATATCAAACACATACGTTGTCACATACAGCCATCTCCATTCATTAACACAACAATTTGATGTACACCCACTCAGCTGACATAGCGGAGCGACTGTGCGTTATTAGTCGGAGCACAAACATCGGGGGGGGGGGGGGGGTCTTGTTATTCCTTCACGCGTCAACCTTATTCTGATGTTGTATTACAGCATTCCTTAATGAGGCGGGCTTCAACTTCGTAAGGAAGTGCATCGACCTGGTGGAGCTTAGAGGTGAGGCATTTAAATCTCCGAGCTTTCAACTGTCACCTGAGTGCGGCCTGGCTGTGATTATGAATAACAATGCGCTTCGTTCATTAGTGGACATGACGACACATCGCATTTGCATAAGTCTTAACTAAACGGAAAATCTTTGTTCCAATCCTTTTCATTTTCCCACGCAGGCATAAATACAATGGGACTGTACAGAATTGGAGGGGTGAACTCCAAAGTACAGAAGCTGATGACCACAGTCTTTTGTGAGTATAGCCTTAAAATCTGAAAATAACATGTTTAGCACAGCTCAGCAGAATGGAAACGACTAATGTGTTTAAAGGAACTTGAGCCCAAATTAAAAATATTGTCAATGTTAAGGCTTTTGTTATTACAGCATTTCTTTGTGTTGTATATACAGTAGTAAATGACATTCTAACATGTCATGTAGCAAAGCTAACATAAATAGATCATTCTGTCCTTTCCAAATGCCTGATTGACCATTCTGTCTTTCTGTAGCTTTTAAAGCTTCAGTGTATGAACGGCTCATTTATTTTGTCCACCATCTCAAGTTGAATCTGGAGCTTGAGCAAACGCAAAGCGAGCCTGCAGAGTGAGGAAAGAGGTCCTCCTTGTGGTGTGACAGCGTAACAGCTGGTCCCATATTACTCTGTCATCACCTTATTAGATGTTCCAAAGGTAATCCTGTTTGCATGAACATTTGAACAGGAAATGTCTGAATGATTTATTAAAATCTCTCTCAAGCTTGATCTCCATCTCCGTGAGACAGCACAGTTGTACGCGTGCATTCATTTCAGATTCTCCTCTCCAGTCTCTCCCCACAAGAAGACAGACAGTGTTTTTAATGCTCATTGAGGCAGCCTGCCAGGCCGTGTCTGTTTGTATTGGTTTTTCTCCACGAAATGTACAGCATGCGCACTGTGGTAAAACTAAAAATGTGAAAAATGTGTTTTCTAATAGCATCCAGGGCACCCGTGGACATGGACCTGGATCCAGAGACGTGGGACAACAAGACCATTACCAGCGGCCTGAAGAATTACCTCAGGTTAGCTCGCCCCGCCGGCTGCTCGTCCTTAGCTTTCAGGAATCATCATTATCTCCATAATACCTCTTTGAAACCTCCCCCGGTGTTGGTCGTGCATTCTGCCCTGCCGGTGACTCACAAAGAGAGGTGTGTGCATTCAAAAGACCCGTGTCACTCAGGAAATAAATGCCAACTGTTCTCTTGATTCACCAGGTGTCTCTCTGAGCCTCTAATGACCTTCAAGCTCCACAAAGACTTTATCCTGGCTGTCAGTAAGTCACAAAGTTACTATGAGGGCTGTAGTTCTGACTAGATACCTATTTCACCATTCATTATATTTTTTTATTATACATCAAAGAGAGATTCTTGGTCAAATACAAGACTTTTCCTCTGTTTACTGTGTTATGTTTGATCAAGTATGGGTTAATTGTATTTGTGCATTTGGATTAGAAAATTCTGTATTTTTGCATTTATTTTTGATCAGATTGAATTTGTCTCACATATTGTGAATTTGTATCTACCCTTTTTTAAGGGGTGACTGAGTTCAAACTGAGCTGCGTGTCAAATGTATTCATTTAGAATGAGATGTGTTTGTGGGCGCAGCACCCAGGCCCTGACAGCGGGAAAATGAAATGAGCAAAGACTGAACCAATTTAAAAAGTGTCTGTCTCTGGAAATGGCTCCATGCCACATGCATCACATACAGTAGCTCTCTTCAGTTGGTTTAATCTCTACTCATTAGGTTTTTTTCTACGCCTCTTGATATAGTGTCTCAAGTTGAATGTGAATTTGAAGAGCTAAATTTAATTGTTTTTTTTGGGGGGGGGGGGTTTTCACCACAATTTTAAGTTGACTTTTTTTACATACAAGTGTAATTCAAGTTGATCAAATCTAATCTTAAAAGTTGATATACAGGTGCATTCATATTGGCCACACATTAATGTGACAAAATGGTAATTACAATACAATGCAATATGCTCTGATCACAGTCCCAGTAATACAAATTATAACCATTCTAAAGGTCAATAACTGTCATTTGTTAGTGTTAGTACATGAGCCACTTGATCATTTTATATCCATTTGTCTTTGCTCAGAGTCAGATGACCAGAACTACAGGGTGTGTGCTGTCCACGCTTTGGTTCATAAGCTGCCCGAGAGGAACAAGGAAATGCTGGAGCTGCTTATAAAGCACCTCGTCACGTACGTATCCCTGTAATGAATCCGTTACACTGCAGCCATTTAAAAAAAAAAGAAAAAAGAACAGCCCTATGAGAGAAGATAAAAATTGCTGAGACGGATTAAATTGTCTTCACAGTTCCGGTACACCCTAATGCATTTGTAGGTGTTTCTAATACTGTCAGTGTTAAGAGTTTTCATGATCAGGACAGAACAGCTTTTTACACCCATGTCCTCTACCTGCAGAGTTTCCACACAAAGCCAGTCCAACCTGATGACGGTGTCCAACCTGGGCGTCATCTTTGGGCCCACCCTGATGCGCTCGCAAGAGGAAACCGTAGCCGCCATGATGAACATCAAGTTTCAGAACATTGTGATGGAAATACTTATCGAGAACTGCAGCAAGGTGAGCTGCTTTCCCCTTTGCTCTTACACAAGCTTTTTCCATATTTACAAGAACACTCGATGCTCGACTAAAAGACACTGAGCATGACACTGCAGGTGGGCAATACTGATAGTATCTTCTATCACGGTGTTAAACCGTTGATATGTTACATTTCATCCAACTCTACACTGGACAGTGAGAGTCCTAAAATACGTGTAACAAACCTCAATAACAATGTGAATAGCAGTCTGAAGTGGTGAGGAAAACACAGATTGTGTAGTGATCAGCGCTCCTCTCTGGACCTCCAGATCTTCCACCAGCCTCCGGACCCCAACGTGCCCCTGCCCCAGCCCCAGAGCCGGCCCGACTCTCGCAGGAGCAGGGCCATCTGTCTGTCCACGGGGCCCAGGAAGCCCCGCAGCCTCTACACCCCGACACTGTGCCTGGCAGATGCAGAAAGTGAGTACCGCCGCAGGTCATCACACCACAATTTCCGAAAAAAAAACCCGCCGGTGGCCTTTAATTAACTCTCAGACGTCTGCCCCACATTTCTGAAAGCTTGACCTCCTATTAGCTGGTGTGTGTTTTTTTTGAGTATGTCTAGGTGGAAAGTCGGTATAGCTTCCAGATTAATATAAACTCTTTAAGGCAGGAAGTAACCTCGATCACTCCGCAGGTTTTAATGAGGGCCTTTTTACGCCTCCTCTCTGATCCCTGCATAGGTGACACTTTCAGCAGCAGTCCAAGCAGCACCCCCATGGGCAGCATGGAGTCCTTGTCCTCCCACTCCTCTGAGCAGAATAGCTCCTCCAAAACGGCCTGCTCTGCTCCGGTCAGGGACAAGTCGCTCCTGGACCTCGGCCGAACGCCGTCGCAGCTCTCGATCGGCCCCAGGAGCGCCGTGTGTGTCAGCAGCCCAGAGTCCAGCTCCAGGGAGGACGCGGGGCGAACAGATGGAGAGTCGGAGGACGCTCTCAGCCTGTCCTCGGTGAGCACGGCGCCCAGGCTGTCTCCCGCCCCCAAAAAAGCCCCGCACTGCCACATTGACCTCAGGCCAGCACCGCTGAACCGCTCCGCCGGCCCCTCTCTGAAATCACTGCATATATCCGAAGGTAGGAGAACCGTCAAGTCGTGCCGGTCGTTGCTTTTGTTTCCTGTGCAGTAATGAAGCGGAGAGAAACTTCATAAAACTGTCACTTTCAGGACAGGATTCATAAACTAGATAGTTATATTGTCATTAGTTATTCCTGCAGGACTGCAGGCTGACAGCACTCCCTTGACTTCATCACATTTCGAACAGCAGTGGTAAAATATTATTTGCATGACTTATTTCAGTCACTTGGTGCAGTGTGTGAGCTGTTTTAGCATCAAACTTTAATGTCTCCGTGTCATTTACCAGGAGACGTATTACTTGTTTGTCTCCCTCAAGGCCACAGAAGCTGCATTGGATCCGTCCAAAGTCTGTCAACACTGGAGCCCAACGAGGGTTTGAAGCCCTCGGAGCACCCAGACCTTCCCCCAAAACGAGGGATCCGCTGCAGGACGGACGCCTCAGTCAGCAACGGCTACCAAAGGCCCGGCTCAGTGTAATGTCTTTTAAACCGCCAACCATTTAACTCTCACTGCACATCCGTGAAATCTCATCTCATGGACATTTAATTCATTGTTACTCACAATAATTCAGATTATTGAGTTATCTATTGAGCAAAGACGCCAAACATTCAATGGGTTCAAGCTGGATTTTCTGCTTTAAAAAAAAAAAAATTAAATCATGATAAATGTAAGATACATTGGGTTTTTGGACCGTTTGAAAACGGAAAATGTAATGGGCATTTTTCACTATTTCCTGTCATTTTATAGACTAAATGATTCATTGATTATTCCAAAACAACAACAGACCGATCAATTGATAATGAAAGTAACTGTTGGTTGCTGTCCTCCGACGCCTCTGGTAGTTTCGTGGGTATACAGTTTATATAATGGCAATGTGTTCATGTGCAGTTTCATGTCCCTCCACGAAAATAACCGCAAGGCTCGAGGACAATAGTTCAGCAAGATTTCTCTCCGTCTCCCTCCCTCTCCCCGTCTCTCCCCTCTGAGTCGTCAGCCTCCTCCTTCGTCTGTTTACGAGCGCTGAGCATTGAGAGGTCTCTAAGATCAGATGAGTGTGTGTTAGGAGATTTATGTCTTTTCCTCTCTGGTGGGAGAGCTGGCTTTAATTACGTTCTGCCTGCTCCGGGGTTGATGTGACCCAGCAGCAGTCTGCACTCCCGGGACAAATAGATTGTTTGACTTGTCGTGTCTAAGAAGCCAGTCACGCAGTCTCTCAAGTAGTTTCCTTGCATAGCACCCGCCCAGCTCGCCCTGGGCTCCTTTGTCCCCTTGACTCCGAGGTTGCGGTGTGCGAGGTCAACCGCAGCCTTGTTATATGGTTTAAACTCGATTCAGCACCGCGCCGGAGGAAGGAAACCTCCCGTATCGCGTCGTTACGCATTTCACCTCGATTTAAAACAATGAAGATTGCTGGCAGCGCCGAGAGAAAGTGGACCGTTTTTGTTAGGTTTGGTTTCCTCTCCGTGGCAGCATTGCATTTATAGATAATGATATATCAAAATAGATAACACTTTTAGTATTTTGTTTGTTTATTTTACCCTTAATATAATTAAGTGGACTGAACTTTCCCCTTTTTGTTTCAGGGTCGCTGCCAGAGCACTGCTTTTTGAAACGGCCTCGTCTGTTCCGGTCGGCCGGTACTGTTCATCACGCCTTCTACAACAGTCGCTTGATCGATGCCACTGTCGTCTCTTCAACTCTCGCCCATTTTTTTTCTTTCCGTTTGTCGTTACAGAGACGCCAAGGCGATGTATTCCTGCGAGGCCGAGCACAGCCACGAGCTCAGCTTCCCCCAGGGGGCGCACTTCACAAACGGTAAGCGGCGCCAACGCAAGGCAAACATTATGTGCTTGGGATGACAGTTAACTTTTAGTGCAAGAAGTGGTCACAACAGCACACAAGCCTCCATCTGTAGGCTGATTGGACACTTGGACAGAGTACACAACAGACAGTCTGCTGTGTCCTGGCAGCACACAGCAAGGACTTGGCTAATTCCCAGTGTTTTGTGGAGGCATAAAATCTTTTTTTTTTTTTTTTTTTGCTCTTAGCATGACACCCCCATATGCACTGCTGAAGTATAAACTCTTTTTTTTTTTTTGTTGCTGTTTCCAAGAGGAGATGACTTGGCCCACAACCAATGCAGACAGGTCGCTGTAACCTAGTGATGGAAGGCTCCAGTGCCTTTTCCCTGTTAACATTGGCAGCAGAGCCAGCAGCCAAACGCAAAAAACGTCAACAAACGCTCCCCACCACTTACCGACAAGCAGAGTACTTTTATTGCTCTCGGCATTAACTCGCCGGTTTTCTCCACATCCTTACTCGGCAGATCTCTGCCAGATTGTTTTAGCAGATGATTTTTTTAAAGCTCTTCTTCCTCATGGCGGTGCATCTGAGCAACAATTAACCTTGTTGTTTTTACGGTTTATACTGAATGTGAGTGATTAAGCGAGGGCGATCCTGCTTTCATGCTTGCTAAAATACTCCGTAGGGACTGAATTCAAAGAGCAGGCTGACCCAGAGTCTTTTCAATCTGTCTTCTATGTTTATTTTTTCTGCCTAATAGCATCTTTTTCCCTTTTTTTTTATAGCCACCATTCACTAAGCCTGGGAAATAGTGTAACCAAATACAGGCTCGGTGGTTCTAATCAGATCAAGAGTCTACTTGTGGCTTCTCTTCATTTTCAGCACTGTCTCTCTCTTTCTGCCCCGTAGTTTACCCGTCTGTTGAACCCGGCTGGCTCCAAGCAACATACGAGGGGAAAACAGGTTTGATCCCTGAGAACTATGTCGTCTTCCTCTAACAAGCTGGTAAACATTGTATCTTTTTCATGGTATCCATGAAGAAAAGAACACAGAGACAATACACAATGTGGCTGATTGTTGTAATGTTCCTATTATTGCTGGTAGTAATAATTACGTTTCTGCGTAGTCTAAGCAGATACCAAGCAGGGCAGTAATTGCTTTAGCTTTAACAGAGCTAGAAATCCCAAAAATGTTCCTCTTTCCTTTCTGTAATGCCTTCGTTATGAAATAGTTGGGAAATCTGCAGAGATTCACAAGGTTCAGAAGAAATAGGTATGACATTATTGTTAGATGAAGATATATTACCCGTCGACTGCACTGATGTTTTTAATCCCAGTATTAGCCTTCAGAATCACCAAACAATCATAATCAATTTTTTATTGAAGTTTTATTCTCAGAAATATATTATCTTTTAACTTTCCCATTGTATCGACAGAACACTTTCCTTTCATCACTGGACGTTTGCAAGTTTTATAAACATTCTCTATTAGCTGAAATAGAAACAAACTGTGATTTGAAATAGTGATACTAATCTAATATATTAGAATCTAATAGAAGAAGCAGAATGGGTTTTGCACCTTAACGTTCCTGTTGCTCCTTGTTCATCCACTGAACCTGCTCACTGCTGCAGAGCACTTTCTGGTTAGCTACACGGTACTGTACTGTACATTAATGCTCATGAGTTCTTCTGGAGTTGCTAATCAAAAATATTTACTTTGTTTATTACTATAAATGATCACATCAAATATATGCCCTATGTAAAAAAAGGTTTTATAATGCCATGAATGCTGTTTTCATGAGGTGGAGTTTAATGTGGTACTGTACTCACTGGTACACTGGTGTACCAGTAATGATAACTAGACATGTATAGGATTATAAAGATACCATTTGATATTTAATTTTTATATTACTGTCACAACATTTCCAAAGTACAATGTCCATGATTATTGAAAAAAAGGTAACTGCAGTGATACAATTTCATGAAAAAAAAAAAGCTTAAAAGAAAGAAAATAATCAGCAACTTCTGCTCTTCAGGTCTAAACTGAAGATTTACTATTTACTTTCATCTGGTGGATGAAAATGTTTTTGGGGAAAGCTTTTTGAAATCTGGCCAGGACCATGATGTTCTTTCCATTTACTTAAGAGTGCGAGGTGACCTTGAGCTTAATGCGGGAATGATACTCCCTTACACTCTGAAATTGTAGGGGAAGTGATATTCATATCCTAAATATGTAACATTTGCCATTTTTTTATATATATATATATATATATATATATATGGTAAGCTTGTTTCTTTGCTAATCATCCACTGTATCTTGACGGTCCATAAACATGTCTATAAATAAACAGCGTGATTCATTAGACCTGTGGTCCAAATTCTTTGTCACAGTTAATGAGTTTCACTTGTGCTCACTGCAGTGAGAGACTCTTAAGTTCAACATGTGAAACAGGCTGAATAGAGAGAATATATTGTGAGTGTGTTAACATTTGCAATGTACAATACAGTTGTCTCTTTGTGCCCCTACTTTGTGATGGTTGTTTGTTTTTTAATCTAAGATTATACTGTGATATGATACAGTTCTCTTCTAGTATGACATGAAAATTTATTTAATTACATGATTCTATTCCTTCCACCAGGGAAGTTCTATATTTGGTCACATTTATTTGTGCATTTTAAAGGTTTTCATTGTACATTTTTTAAACTTTTTTTTTCATGAACTACTGCACTCACTTCAAATCTCTTGTTCTAAAATGAAAATAACACATTTTGGGGGTTTTTTTATCAAATATTTTACAAATATCTTCCCCGTTTCTCCTCCCTGAAGTTGGTGCAGTGAGTCACCCTAAAATAATTTCATTAGCGGCAGGTTTCAGTGTCTCCTGAATAAATTGTTGCTGAGAACGATGAATATTTGAGCTTTTTGTTTGTATTTTTTTCTTCTTTTTTTTCAGCCCCAGTACAAAAATATCATCTCGTGGTTCTCAAAACCTACTTTTATCAGCTAGTCTGTACCATCTATACACAAGTAGGATGGGAACGGCTGGATACACCAGAATTAAACAGAGGAGCTTTATTGACTCGTGCCTCCAAATTTATAATATTCAAGATAGCTCTGTACTGAAAAATATGTTATTAAGGAACGCGTTTCGCGATACAGACCATTAGAGGCCGTTTGGGAAAGTGTAGAAGACTGATTACAATATTTGAAGGCTATAAAGAATCCAGTAACTGTGGGGTGGATAATCCAGGCACAAGATGTCCCGCATATTTGTGACGTGTGCGTTGGCTTCCTCACTTGGTGTGGAACACCAGGGGCCTCACCATCCCCGCCAGGACTTTGGGAAGCTGGGATGCAATGACCTCTGACATCATCTCTGGAAACTCCACTCTCATGGCGTCTGCCTGGACGAAGGTGCTCAGACAGAACAGGTTGACCTTTTTCACTATCTGTCAGAGGGGGGGGGAGAAAAGGAGACATTCATGTTTGTCTTGGTACTCATTAAAGATTAAGACGTGGGTCAATGCTGCTGTACTCGGATCTACGAGGGGAGCGTACATCGTGCATGGAGTCCATCAGCTTGGTGAGGTGGTAGAATCGCTGTGAGCTCGCCACCAAGCCCTTCTCCCTCACGTGGATGGCTTTGGTCAGCTCCCGGATGTAGTTTTGTCTCATGTCTTCAAAAGCTGCCTGACTTTTGAGTCCCTCAAGAGGCACTGCAAACAGAGAGGACGCTATTTAATATGCACTATTAAATGTAGACAAAAAAAAAGCTCAACAAACACTATGGAAATGCAACAGTCAACAATGGCCGTTTAAGAGGTAAGGCGCTGCTGTTAAAAACAATGTTTTTCAGTCGGTGTAAAACTAGGACTTGATAGCAGCTGCTACATGAATCTCATCACGGTCCAGTCGCCTTGTGAAACGCTCCCTTTAATGTGCGGCTCTCCAGTAGATGATCATCAAAGCGTCGCATCTCCGTTTGCAACATACGGCGGTGTGCTGTTAATTCAAACAATAAGGTTGAACACAAAGTGAAAAGTGAGGCTGCTTCAGGAAGGCGTTTACCTGTGTTGAGTAATATTATGGCTTTCATGCAGAGAAATTCCTCCCGAGTCACTTGGAGATTGGCAAACTCTTGGGGGATGAACTGTATCGCCAGGCAGAGGTCGTAAATCGGAGATCTCCTCATTTGCTCCCTGATGGAAAAAACAAACAAACACAAAATGGTTCATGTTTCTGACAAACCTAGAGCCTCACTGCTTTGTGAATAAACAACCGTAACTCTAAATCATCAGGAATGAAAAGCCAAGTGAAATTGCCCCGTGTGATGATGGTGACTCACTGACTAAGAACCAGATCAGGCGCAAAGTACAAATATTCACTGGTGACGTTCTGAAAGGAGCGCCATCCAAGAGAGAACACCATCAGGTTCATCCACGAGTACTGGATGAGGGTCATCTGGTCAGTGATGTGAAGATTACAAAACCCTAAGAAAGGAAAGAAAATGTATCTTTATTCCTTTAGAGCTCATTCATATATATTCTTTCATAGTAGATGTAACCTGTCATAACATCTGTGCACCATTTGTGCATCACATTGGTTTACCAGTACTATTTGTTGTTCTCAGCTTTCCGAAAATCTTTCATTTTACCATTTCCTGTTTTTATACCACTTGGAATCACGTCTCTCTTAACCAATGATTACAGCCTTCTATCTCAGCCAGCGTTTAACGCTGAGACCTTCGGCGAGTACCGCCGGTGGATCCCCATGGCGACAACCGTGCTGACCCTGAGCCGCAGAGAGCCGTTACCTGGCAGGGACTTGGACCACTTGACGATCCACAGCAGCTGCTTCTCGCACAGCCTGTTGAGGCTGTTGAGCAGAATATGCGGACCCTCGGACTGGCTGCTGTCATAACCGGAGTACGTGGTCTCCGGCTCGATGTTCTCCAGGATATTGAGGATCTGTTGGGAGAGTTGCACCTCACGGATGCCCGGTATGCAGGACATGGAGGTCAAGGACTGGTTGTCGCTGGACATGGCCAAGTGGGACTGGAACATCAGGGACGGGGTGAAAGCCAAGGCTTTCAAGGCCCCGAAACGCTTCAGCTTCCTGCCTGTGACATGAGTGCAAGGCCCGGTTAGATTGGACGACAACAAACACAAAGCTTTCTCCATCAATGCCAAGTCAAATCCCACAATGCGAAAGGATCCTGTTTAATTCTAACTCATTATTTTCTTTCTGATGCGGGCACTTTGAACCATTCTCTTTGACGCTAATCGTGAAGAGTTGGTGTTACATAACCAATCAGTTCCATTTCTGCATATGTGTGCATTAGCTGCATGACGGCGTGCAAAAAAGCCGCCCAACCGAATGGTTACCTCCGAGCATCATCCCCGCTTGGTAGCACTTTCGGAGGCGGCACGCGGGGCAATTTTTCCGCCGAATTTTGTCCACAATGCAGTCATTTCGCCCAGCGCAGAGATAGCTGTGATGGCCTGTTGAGCGGAAAAGGGTGCAGACAGCGCACACAATTTTAACAAAACACTTCATTTTCAAACGTGTATCGTAGAGGAGAGGCACATAACGAGAGGGGCGGGAGAAGTGTTGAGTGGCTCTTGACTAATAACACGGCCACTCCATCCCCACTGAGGCAGCGCTCTGAGAGATCTGAAGAAGGAAATTAGATAAAAGTGAGGATGTGAGGACAGAGTGACACGGCCGTGGTGAGACAGAGTGACTCTTCTCTATCTCGCGTTGCGAGATAACGAGAAAAACAAGTCCAAGATGAAGAACACGGTGATACTGTTGCTAATGACCTTTTAACAACTACCATAGAAGGTCAGTCACATTTGATGTGGCAACTCCCTTTTAGTGTGATAGCTGACATAAGAGATGAATAATAGTGTATTTTATTTATTCCTTATCTTTTATTTTATTTTATTGGGAACAATGCCCACTGATCCACAGGGGGGTTATCATAGGAGACACTTTCATTTGCAGGCACCCTAATATTTAAGTCTTATACATTATAGAGCTTATATCTGTATAATGTAATGTGGTAACATATAACCGTGGGAATGAAACGACACATACACCAACAGAACACAGGCAACAGAAATAAGTCAACTGTCCCAGTGTAGATTGGAGTAGGGAAATGAAAAAAACAAAAGGGCAGAGCTATTTAAACAGGCATGTTTGATCAGCTGTCACCGGACAGCTAAAAGGCATCTTGAAGTAGAATACTTTCTGGGAAAAAAAGCAGTTAAACTGTCTGCTGTAGCTAATGGGTTTATTCCCTTACATAACAATCCCAATACGATAAATATGGGGCCAGGAAAATTGTAGTTGTGCGCTTCAAATGATTTGGTAGATGGAACACAACATGTATTAAAATGATTTGGTAGATGGAACATAACAATTCTTCAAATGATTTGGTAGATGGAACATAACAATTCTTAAAATGATTTGGTAGATGGAACACAACATTTCTTAAAATGATTTGTCAGATAGAACATAACATTTCCAGAAGCAGCCTTACTTCGCTCACCTTCAACTGCCCTCTTAAAAAAGACTTTGCAGCTCCCGCAGGTTAAGACTCCATAGTGGCAACCAGATGCCTCGTCACTACAGATCACACACAGTCTCTGAGGTGGCATACTGAAAGAAAGAAGAAACGTCCATTGATGAACTCGATCTATGAAGCTAAATTCATACAAAAACTGCAGATGGGTCCATTCTGACTTATAGCAGAACACCTCGATCTTAAACCTTAATATTAACTTGATCTAAGCTTGAACTTTTCGTACATGTAGACGAACTGTACAGTACATTGAATAGGTCACAGTAAGGGGTAAATAGTCTGAGTTTGATGCTCATTAGAACTAAATGTGGCTTTAATGAAGCTACAGTGACTTTCATGATTGGCTTGTTTAACCCTTGGATGAATATGAGTTTAGAAATAAGATGATGGTGACTCGTAGTCAAAAGTTTGTTTAGTTCCACTTTATCTGACTCAGAAGTGGACTGACTTATGAATTAAGGCAAATCAACACGTGAACGACTATCTGATCATGAATGTATTAATTAAGGCTTATGATGTGGTAAGTCTTTTCTACCGATTAAAGGTTCACTCTCATATAGCACACTTCCATTCCAACTGTATGGGTGACTCGTTAATTAAACAGTTCAGATGTAACATCACGGGGAACGTTTACATGAATGAAGTCATTACCCGGGGAATGCGGAGAAAGGTGATAGGTTCCTGTGGGCCTGGGCCTGGTTCTGGTTCTGGTTCTGGATCCCATCGTAGCCGCCGTGCGCGAACGGGTCCTCGGTCACCCCCGCGGTCTGACACCAGTACTGGGACTCAGTCGGAGACGTCTGCGTCTGCCAACGGGGGGCTTCGCTCTTGTACACCGTCAACTGCTGGCCCACGTTCGTGTCGGCGTCAAAGTTGATGACAGCCTTCCCGGACAAGCCGGACCTGGAGTCGGTCCTCACCTGGCCGAGCGCCGGTAGCTGCTCCGACTGGCTCAGATCGAGCAGGTAGTTCGGAGATCCCTCCAGCACCGGTCGAGGACCTGCCGCAGCCGGCGTGAAGCCCGTCGTCTCCCCGTCGCTCAGCACCAGCTTCCTGTCGGTGTCGCAGCAGGTGTCGAGGACCGGTATCTCCGATGATGGATCAAAGTTGGGACAGGTGGTGTCCATAATCACAGAGGGCTCCTTCTCATCCTTGATGAACTTAAACGCTCCGGTGGTCGAGGAGAGGCTTAAACTCCTGCCCGGCAAACTTTCGGATGCGGCCACGTTCGTCCTCTGAACTTTTGCAAAATCCTCCCACGGCACGCCGTCACACTTCATATATTCACCGCCGCCGCGGTCGAAAAACTGTTTTACAGCGGGTGAAGCGTCGAGCATGGGGCAGTCTTTGAAAACTGCGCCGTCGCTGCTCGAATTCAAACCGTGGAACAGCGCGCCGACGTTTCCAAAATTACGCGCGGTGGAGGACATGCAAGTCAGAGACTCGCTCGAAACTTTAGCGTTAATGAAGCCGGATTCAATCAAGTCACTTACTCTCGCGTCGGTGGAGCCGGCGATCGAGGGGCTGATGGTGCTCATCCTTCCGCTTATTTTATTTTCCATTTTCTGAACCGCCAAGTGCGCAACAGAGCTTGGAGTGCGCCCGGAGGTTGGACGCTGTGTGATAAACTGTTGCTCAGAGTCTTTCCTGTAATCCTCCTCCCCGTCGGCAACAGGCTGTGACCACGTCTCTCTTTCACATGGGAGTCTGTTCCGTCCAACAAAGCGAAGACACGTTTTTTAGCCTGCGTGTTTATGGTAAAGGTTTAAAAGTGCGCAAGTGTGAACACTTTCAGAAAATAAACTTGGCATGTTTAAGTAAATTACAAGTTGTTCTGATTGTGGGTGTCATGTTTCAAATCGGAATGGGTGTTCTTTTCCCTTTTCGCAGATTTCCAACAGCTTTCCTCATTCAGACTCCACGGCCAGTCTTCGGAAGGATGCCAGGTAAATAATCAATGCAGAGCCCTCCACAGATGTATGGAGTCACATCAAACCTACAGTAACATAGCCAGCCAATGACGAGAGGAGATCACTGCAATGCCGGAGGCCTTTAGTCTCCACCCTACTGTTCACCACTGAGTTACGACTTGACGACATTTTGGGCCAAATGACCAAATATTGTAGGCTAGTTGCCTTTTGAAACATGACACCACAATGCTTTCACTAAGTTAATAACTATTCCATGAGTAATATCTCTTTCAGCCATGAGAATGGGGTATTTGTGTAAATAAAGTGACCTTGAGCTGTTCAATTAGGCCTTAAGTCAATGGAGAGTAATAAAGTCAATGACAATAGAAATATACTTTTTAAGAAAGATCATTCTTAATGTTTCCATTTCAGATATTTTCCATTTGGCACATTTGCATCTTTTTAAAGTTGCTTCTAAGGTTTTTTTTCTCTTTTTTTTGGTGCACATGGACAGCCTCTGATAAAGCGAAGGCTATACCAATGCATCTTCTGTAATGTGAGCCTCCACATTTCTACAACACATTGCTCCTCTAACCGCCTTTGTACTCATCTAATTTATATTTCTGTTATCTCGGCTGGATAACAGAGACGGCTTTTACTATTTGATTCAATCGGCTGAGTGTGGCTGTTGCTGATTCATGTACCTATGATGCACACACCGGCCTTGGCCCTGACTCCGACCCACGTCATTCCTCCGACAATATCAGAGGGGATTCTCATGCTGAGGCCATAACTCTTGGATAACTGTTTCACATACAAATCTGCAAGATGTGTTCTTTAAATGCTGTAATGTGCTACTACCTAATCTGTTAATGTGACGCGCATGGTGACCACCAAACTTAAATTCTTCTGCAACCCCCATCTTCTGGTACGTTTTAATCACATTTCTAATATTGCAGACACTTAATGGTGAATGCATTTTTTGTGGCCCCACACTGTTCATCTTATAGCCAGTATGTTGTTTTTTTTAGTTTTTTTTTTATCAGTGTTGCTGTTGTGCCTTTGTGCAGTTTTCCTCGGTATAAATGCTTCACGGTATCTGTTCAGGGACTTGAATGTGGTTTCAGCATTTACACTCCTGGCCCGACCGAAGATGGAGGTGAGCTGTTTGTCTTACCTGACAGGTCAGACTGTTCTCAGACAGTTGTCTTGCTTCACACGAAGGAAGGAAGGGAGGGAGAGAGCGACAAAGAGAGCGAGAGAGAGACAAAGAGACAAAGAGAGAGAGAGAGAGCGAGAGAGAACGGCACCATCTGCTGTTTTTTAAAAACTCATAAAGCTCTGTATTCCATGACGTGAAGATAATCGGCACATTTTTATTATATTATGGTTTAGTGATCAAGATTCTAATAAAACGCACATTAAAACAATCTAAAAGTTAATGTCCTGTTTGAAAAAATTTAAACCATAGTCCTGTTGATTGATTTTAACGTACCTCTCATAACTTGAGGTTCACAGAACGCTCTGAGGGGAGTAATTATCAACAATTCTTCGTTTATTTGTACGTTACGTCTGACTTATGAACCTGACACATCCAAACATATGTTTCTTTTTTTATGTATATTTATTTGAATTGCTTTTCTACTCCAGATGGAAAAGGATCGCCTCAAAATCAAACCACATAAACAGCTGGTAGCCGGCAGACCCAACATATGTTAGCAGTCATTAGTGCATATTTGTATAGCAAGATTAAAAAAAAAAAATCCATTAGTGCCACTATGTGATTAACTGAACAGACACAGGGACAAAGAGAATTCAATGAGTTCCCTTAGATACATTTACACTTGGGGTGGTTGAAATCAAGGATTTCAACCATTTTCTTATTTGAAATAATCAGTTGCTTGTGTCCAAAAAATATGTCTGTGGCTAATGGCCTTTTGACTTTGACTGAAATGCCTCATTAATGTGCAGCGTGTCATGTCATCTCTAATCTTTTTAAAGCGTTTTTAAGACAGTACAGCCAGCTCATCCTTCTTCTCTTCTCTCTGCCGAACATACATAACTTCTCCCAGTTGGCTGATGAGCTTGGCCAGCATCTCCGTGTCGTGGTTGGCCCTCTCCAGCAGCTCGTAGCGGAGACTGGAGATGTCCTGTTTGATCTCCTTCAGTTCACCTGTGGGACAGCAAGTGGGGCGACGTAGAAAAAAAACAAAAACTGTTTCATAATTCGGTGATCCGGACAAGAAAAAGCACTTTATCCAGAAAATCTGTTAAACTCACCTTCATTTATTTCATCATTGTCTTTATCTCTCTGTGCTTTTAAGATGTATCTTTTGATGAGGCGATTCATTATAGTCTGTGATTAGGAAAAGAGGATTTCAGTCTTAACCCGATGAGGTAAAAAAAAACAGCTGCCAACTTGTTTAATGAGCATGTTTGATTATCTGACTATTTTTTTAGCACCTAAAAGTGTCCTCTAGATATCAGGTATTGCATTATCTATTCCCACTATATGTCTAAGACTCAACAGCGCAGTTATTAACAGGTTACTCATCATTAGGGAAAAATTGCTTTACTTGGTGACGGGTTGGACAAAGCGACGCTTCCACACTCAGATCTTCCTGTTGCCTCAGCTAACATGAGAAACAACAACAACAAAAAAAGAGAAGAAGCACCTTTAAATCATGCTTTCAAGGAACACTCTCACACCTGCAACTTCTAAATGTGACACAAGAGGGCCTTGTAGATCTTTTACCAGACTAATTACATATGTCTCCAGCCATTCATTTCCACCCACCAAAAGGATTTTGGTCTTTTCATTGCTTGAATTATCATCTGTGTCAGCAGCGGATGCCTCACCTTGTTGAGTTCCATCTCATCGTTTGAATTTTCCTGGCTTTTGCCTTTAGGTACATCCCAGAGAAATTCCTTTATCCCCAGCAAGAGGGACATGACAGACGTGGGGCTGGGTACCAGGTTGAAGGGGACAGGCAGCGTCCCACCGTGCTCGAAGTACGAGAACCACAGCTTTGCTCTGGCAAACTTCCACTCGACATCAGCGTCATCCTGCACCCGCAGAGAGGAAACGGTAAGAACCAGGGGAGACATTTGTCAACAGGACGTTTTGCAGATTGCATTTCTACTGTGCAACATCCATCATCTAATCTACACGTAATCATTAAATCTGCAATACTACTGTGTAAACCAAATACGGCACACGCACAAAGCTGAACTGAAACGTGAAACTTTGGCATAAATCAGCAGTGAATCATAACATCTGTTGGCATTTTCTGTCAATTAAAATTCTAGTTATTGTTATGGTCCGACAACAAAATGGTCATTATCATCGCGACTAGTGTTTGAGTCACAAAAATGAATACTTATTTATGGATTGTTAAGGCGTACCTCTATTTCCTGGAAGGAGCTGTTGAACATGGCAATGAGCATATTGAGCAAGACGATCACCATGATGATGTTGTACACCCCATACAGAACATAGCCAATATTCTCAATGAACTTATGGTCGATGTTAATGACCACTGATTTCACTTCCGACAAGCCGAAGATGGCCCAAAACAACGTTTTGAAACTCTCTTCAAGCCTGGAGGAATAGAGAAACGGGAATTAAATATGTGGAGTGCAACCAATTACGTCCTTATAATTCGACACAGATTGTATCCAAAGGCACAACTGGAAAACATTTAGAACATTTTCAAAGCTTTTTCAGGTAACAGTGTGTAGTCAACACTCACGTTGTGAAGGCATCGTTGTGCTTGGCTCCGAGGTAGTACGAGTACAGATTGAACATTCCCACCATGAAAGCCACGAAAACCGTTATGAAAATCACCATGAACTTAAAGATGTCTTTTACTGTTCTTCCCAGTGAGATCTGCAACGGCCCGAAGCTCTCATTGGCGGGCAGGATGTATGCAATGCGGGAGAAACTGAGCACAACTGCGATTGCGTAGAGGCCCTCAGAAATAAGCTGCGGGTCTGAGGGCATCCAGTTGATTCGGGCTGAAAATAGACAGACGCTGAATGTGACCGTTTTCATGCTGTAAACTTTCACTCTATTTAGATCACTACCTGCCTATAGAACTCATACAGGGAATAACATTTAGCCTGGGTGTTTTGATGATGAATTAGCCAGAAAATCAAGTAGTCGGAAAAGGCTGTGATGATACCATACACAAAAATTATTATAATGATTTGTTTGTTCACTGCCTAAAATTATGGGGGAGAAATAAAAAAAAAATCAATACCCAGTGTAACTCTGATGCAACCTAAAATGGAAGTCTGAATCAAGAGATCCTCTTTAATAAAAATGTTTTATATGAATAGAAAAACAATCTACTGAAACACTACTATTATAATAATAGTGTATTCTTTGGTAAACACTTACCCAGCTGGAAGTACTGTATCTCAGAGGGCAAGGTCATGTTGAACAGGTCAGTGTGGTGCTTGTCAACATAACACTGGGCAGAATATGCATGCCAGAAAGCCATTAATCTGGCGATGAAAGAGGTCATAAAAATAGCCAAAATACTAAAGTCAAGAAGGTTCCAGGGCTCTGAGATGTATTCCCGGATGTCCTGCGACCAAATATCTTTACATTCTTCCCAGATCTTCCCTGTAGGAATAAACAAAGAAAATCACACATTTGGTCTACGGTCACACTGCTTCTCTCTCCAATGAAATAATGGCTGATGTGACGTGAACACATGTAAACATGATTACATGAATTGCTAGTCAAATCACATAGAATTTACTGACGCTGTATACTGGCAAAGCGAGTGTGATAAATGGCTCCAAAGCCTCGCCTGCAGAGATAAGTGAAAGTGTCACCTTGCCATTTTTTCGTCTTTGGAAAGTCTTTACTGCTCTGATTTATTGTGGCACACGTGGTAGGAATACATAATTACCTATGAGGGGCAATTTCCTTGCGTGATAGATGTTTGGAGATTTAGAACGCATCAATGACATGTCACATCCTTGACCCTGTGCGCAGAGCTGAGTGGTGTAATTGTAAAAGTGTGGGAGTGTCAGAAAGATGGGAGAGGAATAAATTACCATTACGAAAAAGATATGCTAACGTCATAGAAAAGGTTTCAACAGCTAGTAGTTGTGAAAGAGTGGGCATGGGATATGGTGTGTGTGTGTGTGTGTGTGTGTGTGGGGAAGGGGCTTTAATGCTCATGACCTATGACCCAGGATATGATGAGAATCTCCATCCAGGTGAAAGAGGTGGTCTTCATACGAAACAGTTGTGAGGGGTGGTCGTGGGTGGTCATGTTGGGCAGCAGCGACGTTCCCCCGAAACGGTCTGCCGCGTTCAGGACCAGCAGGCAAAGAAACATCATGAAGGAGGCTGCATGGGCCACAAACTTCAGGAAAGGTCCACACATGAGTTTCCCCAACTGACGGAGAAGTCAAAGAATGGCAAACAGAACAAACATGATTTGGAGCTGCACTAAATCATTTTACAGCCTCTGACAGCACATCAGCTTTGCACACAGTAAGAGATTAATTCAAAACTTCAGACCAAAACATGAGACAGTCTTCTATAAAGCAGATGGCAGCAGCATAACCAACAGTATCTAAACCAGTCATCCAAATCATGGCTCTGAGAGAGCTTTCAGACATCATGTTACCGGCTAATTAAGTTTGTTAAAACTTCATTTATCTTGCAGCTCCACAACAAGCTGACAAACCCCGAAAACAGCCACAACATATTATTGCCTTATAACGTTTTTTGTGGCTAACATTGGCCTATTTAAACGTCCAGCAGACACGGAGCCACATTTTTAATTTTAGCTCTGTTAAACGTGTTGAAAGTGTTGAATGAATGCAGAACCAAACTATTAAATGGAAAATATGTTCCCTTGTATGTGGATGTCCAATTAGTGTTGATGGTGGATGTAGTCATTTGAAGCAATAAATTCCTCAGCGAGTGCTGTATTGACGGAAACTTTCAAAAAATGTCAATGTCACCTGCATATACATGAATATTCACCTCTGCATTTAACCCATCCTAAGCATTTAGGAGCAGTGGGCTGCTGTGAAGCGCCCGGGGAGCAGCTTGGGGTTTAGTGTCTTGCTCAAGGACACTTTGAAATGTGCACAACAGGAGCCGGGGATGGGATAGACAGTGTGGTTAATAAACGAGGCCTATTTGCAGGCCTCAGCTCGAATAAAGATAAGAAATACCTAATTAATTGTATAAAAAAAAAAATAAAAATAAAAATAAAAACTTTTTTTATATATTTTTGAGATGAGAAAAATCATGGAACTATCAGAATACATGTTACTGGTTCACATAAGATAAGGATGGAACACAGCAGAACTTGGAAAACTCAAAAGCTCGATCTTGAAAAACAGCACTTTTAGGGTATTGTTTTTTGGAAAGTATGGGTATCCAAGACTTTTAATATGCTGGGCTCTTAGAACAACTGATATAGGCTCTATATACACAGCTATACATAGATACAGTGAAACATTTATGAAATATAGAGCATTTCAAATTAGAAAACTGATCAAATACTCCAATATTTGAATAAAAAAGTATTTTTAAAATTCAAAAACACTCTATATCACTTCTATGTATCACTCATGATGTTCATTGAATCAATAGACCGAAGATTGGACCTTTTTTGAGTGTTTTAAGCTCTTTCTATGCCCTTTTTAGTTATTTAGTTTAAGGTCAAATCCTGCTTCGACTCTCTGTTCAGGGCTGTATCTCAGCCCCCCCCTCTCCGATTTTCACCATTGAGACATCCTTCGAACCGTAGGAGCCAATAGAATTGCCTGGAATTGAAAGCTAGATGATTGACAGCACTATTAGCCAATAAAGCTCAAAAAGGTCCAGCTCTGAAATCTGATTTGCTGAGCTTCCAACCCTCCCAAGAATCCGAGGAGTGTCGGAGAGACACGAATCGAACGGATTCACACGGAGCACCAGCAGCTGGACAAACATGCGTTGGAAGTACGGAGATATTCCATTTTTTCGCTGAGATTCGACCAAAAGTAAGTACAATATTCGATGAAAGCTGTGTGACTTTTTGTGTTCGAAGCTGAATATCTCTGCGATGGTTTACCGGGGAGAGAAATGGAAACTATGTCCGTAATCTCCGTCAGGCGCTCGTGCTTTTTCATGCTGCATGTTCGTAGGTAGCACGTTGCTAACGGAGTGTAGCAGCCTTTTTCTCCGGTCTGTCCCAGTCATATCGAGTATGATTTATGATATTTTGTTATTTGTTTGCTTGGCTGATGGGAGATGTGTTTGTCTCATGTAGAAGTGACCTAGTTCATGTTGTTCCCAGGACGCTGAGGTTTCTGCAGAACTATAACATCACTATATTCGTTCTTCGTGGGTTCTCTGCCAGTTACTTTTAACACAAAACTCTCTAAGTTTTGATGTACTCTGCGTCCAAATGGGGGACCCTCGGGTGTATCTGAGGGCGAGTCAAACAAACACAGGGCTTGTAATCAGTAGGCCTTATCAGTGTTTGTGACCAGTTTTCCTATAATTCTATTATGTTGTTTAAGTTTTGCATAGCTTAGTTATGTTAAGCCTAGCCATGATGTTTATCGTAAACCTGTTGCCAAAACCTAAGCATGCGTTGACTGCGACACGGTGCGCTGCGCTACCCAGCTTGTTAGAAAGTCCCGCCAAAGGGTCTGGCACAGCGTCAGAATGCTACAGGCTTGAATGAGAACGCGTTGGGCGCCCTCTATCTGCCATCAGACATCCGAGGTGAGATGGCAGCCTGCAGCTCTACCTACCGCCAACTAAATCACTGTCACGTCAAATAACGGCGCTGGGTGCAAGAAGTACAAAAGAGTTTGCAGCTGCGAACTCCAATCTCTGACTTAATACTGTAAAGCACGCAGTAAGGAATGTACTGCCTCAAATCATTTACCATCCACACCAGGGGTCTTCAACGTTTGTCAGACCTAGGACCCCCAAACTGATAGAGATGGAGCAGGGACCCCCTACTATATATATATTGTATAAAATTGTGTTTTGTATTAAACAGGACCTAGTGCCATGTATACACATACCTTGTTATTGTGCATTCAATACTAAGCTATTCAAATAATACACAAGTTCATATATTTCATTTTAAACATGTGCAAGGTACAGGGAGCAGAGTGGCAGAGCCACTGCCATTTATAAACACACCTTGTCAACTGATACCAATGCCAATATCAACATTGTCTGTCAATTGCATGATAATCATGTATACAAGCTATTCAAATTGACGTTTTTATTTTAAACATAAATGTGGAAACGAAAAATGAGTGATGGCCTATTAGTGCCATTGCCATGCATAAACATACCTGGTATCTTGCATACAATACTGAACTAGTAAAATAATGGACAGATTCATGTTTGGGAAAAAAAATTAAAAATATGAAAAATTGTCTAATCAACCAAAAATGTCACGACCCCCTGCAGTACTCCCGCGAACCCCCTAGGGGTCGCAGACCCCCTGTTGAAGACCTCTGATCTACACTGATTAGACAACCACATTTAAAGGCGCAGAATTTTCCCCTTTAACTTGAAACAATGTACGGCTTTTTTAAGGAACTCACCTTACTTGATGGGGCTATCCAGTATATAAAGGACAGAACAGGCAACCCAGCAGCTACACCGAGGACAAGAAGGTTTTTAACTGCCGTGGTTTGCTGACGTAGTCCCGATAAATTTTCGTACCAGATGGAGAGGAGTTGCTGTTGGCAGTTTGGATGTGCCACAAACTGCCCCATTGACAGTGTGTGTGTGTGTGTGTGTGTGTGTGTGTGTGTGTGTGTGTGTGTGTGAGAGAGAGATGGAGAGCAAGGGAGAAGGATTATTTTTTTTAAAAACACACGGTTAAATATCAATTCTAATCCTTACAAAAAAAATGAAAGTGCCTTTCTCACATGCTTACCTTTTTAACTTCATATTTTATTGCAAGTTTTAACCTCATAAGGTTTTGCCTGCCCAAGGTCTCAGAGCTTTGACATGATTCACTGTCCCCGTTTAAGATGGCCTTCACTTCCTCTGTGTTTCGACACAAATCCAGGACTCCCACCACAAAGTCTTTGCACTGCATGGATAGCTTCTTGTAATCATTCTATAACAGACAAAGGCAACAACTCCTTATTCATATACTTTTATGAATCACCAATGGCACAAAAACAAACTAAAATCCTATCATAACTGCGGCCAGCAGTCTTTTAATCGAACATGTGATTTGAGTATTAAATAAGGCGCATTGCACTAAGTACCTTGAACTCCTTCTCAATGTTGGCCAGTACTGCGAGCTCGTTGCTCAGCTCCAGTGCCGCCATCACTGGGTCTTCATTGGAGAGGGACAGATACGCCGGGCTGGCCAGACATTTATACGCGTTGATGCGGGATTGCGAATGGCTGAACGAGTCACGCCTCTGCTGCTCGCTGCAGGTCCTGCACTGGCAGAAGTAGTCATGGGGCCGCTCCACCCGGGCCCCCTTCATGAGAAGTATATGCACGATTTCATATTCATGGCACTGGGAGGCCAGGATGATTGGAGTGATGTCTTGGGAGAAGCGCGTGCCATCCTCGTCATAGGCAAAGAAGTCATCGTGTGTGTCCGCCTGGCTGGGTCTGTTGGTCAGCCTCTCTCCGTCTGCAAAGGCCTGGTGGCTCAGTATGGCGTCCACTATACGGATGTAGCCTTTACTGATGGCTAACAGCAGGGCATCTCCTATTCTAGAGAGGTCCTCCTTCCCAAGTAGGAGCTTAGTCACCTCTAGATGCTCATTGGCAACCGCCAGCTGCAGTGCATTCTGGCCCATGTAGTTCACGCAGTTGACGTCGAGGTGCGGCAGCTCCTCGAGCATCCGCCTCACTTCAGGAGCGTTGCCGTATTCTGCGGCGTCTAAGAAAAGTTCCTCCGCCGTGGAAAGGCAGGAGGAGGGTTGAGCGTGATACAGGTAACCGGCTCCCCGAAAGACTTGTCGCCGGGGTTTGGCCCCAAGTTGCCGCAGCATCATGGCTCTCCCTTCATTCCTCCACCTAAACACAGGTTAACATGTGGCTGAAGACCTTATCTGTGTAAATGTATTCATGTTTGCCAGAATACTCAAATTTCACTCTCAAATCCTAATCACACAAATTTCTGGTTAAGTAACATTTAACTTTAAAGGGGACATGTGCTTATTTTCTGGTTCAATATTGTGTTTCAGTTTTCTGCTCGAACATGTTTGCATGCTTTTATGTTAACAAAAGACGTATATTTTTCTCATACTGTCTGTCTGAACATACCCGTATACACCCACTGTCTGAAACGCTCCGTTTCAGCCCCTGTCTCTTTAAGCCCCCCTCCCAAAAAGCCCAGTCTGCTCTGATTGGCTTGTGAGAAGAATATGGCTTACATTGGTACAAGGCCTCTTAAATGAAGGCTGGGACAACCTACGGACTATGACACATGCGCAGTGTAACTGGAGCTGCGTTGTTGGAAGGTTACAGAAGGCGGTGCTATAAATAAAGGATGCTCTTTGGTTGCGCTCGGCCTGACAGAACATATACATGACTTTTTATGACTCTTGTGTGCCAGCGAGTGAGCCTTTGGGCAAGTGCAGATTGAATTTTTACTGCGCATGTGTTTTACCTCAATCATATGACGCGTGACGCCTCCTTTGTAAAGGTAGTACTCAAACCGTGGGTGGAGATACTCAGATGGGGGCGGTATGTTCGAATGAGCCTGCATGTGACACAGGAAGTTATCGCATATGTTCTGCAGCCAATAAAAAACTGCCTGGGTTGTCTTATTTCAGTTTGTGAGCTGGTTGTCACCCCAGATACCCAGTTCTATGTTCTATGTCTTTTTTCATGATATGTCCCCCTTTAATAAGTCTACTTGTTTCGGTAAAGTAACATCAGCTCAATCTATTGTTCCACAAAAAAAAGGCCTTGGGAATAAGACAGAAATGACCTAAGGACTGAATGGGGATCAGTGTGGGATGGACAGCTGGTCTCGGCTGAATTATAACTCGCACTACATGTGTGACACCACCCACAGACTCGTCGTCTGCTCTCCTTCATTTCATGGCCTGGAACTGTCCAGCCTCTGCATGATAGTTCACCAGATACGTTTTATATTAGAACATAAATTGCAATTGGTCAACTATCATGTAAAACACAACTATGTCATCAAGTGTTCAGTGGCAAACTTGATTTACTGATACGACTAATACAACAGTGACTATCTCTAACAGTAATATGTTTTGCGTCATTGTGAAACAAGTAAATCTACTTTCTGCTCAGTAAATACATTTGAATAACTTGGTTATCTTAGGAGCTAATTCAGCACAGATGATGATAGATGATGACGTCCCTTCATTCAATCCTAATTAGTGTTAATAAGATTTTACATAACTGAGCTATTTGATGAGCGCTCGCAGGATATACAGAAAGTTCTAATACAGACAAATTATTCCTCTTTGGCATAGAGTCTATATCAGCTGAGACGAGATGAAATGAAAATGCTGTTCAGCCAGGGACGGTGTGAAAATAAATAAAATGGATCAATAACGTAGTTTTTTTGTTGTTGTTTGCCTTTTAAAATGGCATAGGTAGCTGCTCCATGTGGATTTATCTCCCAGGATTTATGAGAATGCCTTGTTGTTTTTGTTCTGCTGCTCTTCCTCATCATGACAGATAAAAAAGCAAAACAAAACAAAAATTGCTGTGACAAGATGGAGTGACAAACTGACAGTAACAATACTACTTTAATGATTCAAAATATATATATATTCTGCAATTAACGTTGTTTGGTGAGCTGTGTGCTTATGCATATTAACACTAAACATTTACAGTAACTGGAAACAAAAAAAGATGTGTTATTTGTCACGTGTGCTCCCTCATGCAGAGAAGAAGACACCAGTGTGTACATGACAAGGACAGGCACACTAGGACATTTGGAAAATGGGACACTGCAGGATGAGATCACAGAGTACTGTCATACTGTTTATTTTAGGAATATCAGGGGCCTGAAGCATTTCTGTAAAAGCCTCACCAAACACCGACATTTCTCAACTGATTGTTGGAAATGGGGCATCGATTTCATTATCGACATGTCAAATGTAAATCAAAAAAAAGTCTGACAGGATGCTCCACTCACCTCACAGGAGACTGATGCGCCAAATAACTTCACTTTCACTTCATTAGGTCGCAGTAGAAATCCGTAACTATACGTCTCAAAGCGTCCAGCTGCAGCCCATTTATACCCGACTCATCTCCGCCTCTTGACCACCTGTCTGACCGCCGCTACCCTGCGTCCCACCTTGGGATGCTGACGGCGCTGCCTCTGCGCGGCCAGTGGGCGGTTTCCTAACAGCTTTTTAGTTGTGTTTTATAACGTAGAATATTAGCATTTGTCGAGTACATTAAGTCCCTGTTTTGGGGATTATATAACTTGGTTATATCTCAGTCTCATTTCCGTCGTTTTCCACAAATGTGTCCAGTTTGCTTAAAGAACAAGATATCAAAGCACTTTGTCAAACTAATAGAGGATTTAATGCCTTAGTGTTACAATTTGAGGCGGAGGATTAGGAGATGGTTTAATTACATACTATATAGTAGCGTGTGCAAGCTGCAGGAAAGTGCACCATTAACACTCCATGTGGCGTTTGCCACACTGAAAATAGATTCAATAATGGAGTAACCCCGTCTATTTAACAGCATAAACAATCTGCAGGAAAGGTTTCCCTAAATCCTCTTAACTCGTGGTGCCATCAAATGTAACAGGTCATAACAACGCACCTTTGTATTTAATGAGGGGCACCATCCCCGAGCAGATATAAGCTATGCAGAAACAATGATGGCTATATGCAGATAAAATGATAATGAAAGTGTCGATCGGCCATAGTTCATCAAATATATATTTGAATACGCATAGCTCGAGGTCATGGCTGGAAACATGTTTAAACTGTAAATCTTTCAGATGTATTATTTGACTTCGGTTCATTTCATACATTAGGCCAAGGCGTATCTTTATTTTTTACGGTAGGATACATTTTATTTGCCGATTTACATGTAAAAGGGTTTAACTGTTTTAATAAAACAAGTATTCATGGATAAAATATTCAAATGCAGCCTCCTTTTACACACACTGAGCCTGTTCCTGGTCTGAACCTAATACCAACACTCTTTGTATTTGTCCTCTTTGCTACTTTTCTTAACCCCTTTATTTTCGTGTATTTATTCTGCTGTGGATATGTATATTTTACGACACTTCTAGGTGTTCCTGAAGGCAACAATGCACGTCTTGAGCCCGCGCCTTCTGTTGGACATGGCGGGTACTACCACCGTCCCCGTTGTCAAGGAGCTGCGTCTTCGGTTGCTATCATGGAGGGGCGACTGTACACAGACAGACTCAGATGAAGCAGCGAGAAGTCTGAACTTAGCCGTGTTATGTCTGACGTCTTTTAAACGACAGAAGAGGCTGCCGCTCTTGAGGACAAGTTGCTGAGATGTGGATTCAATCATTTCCTTCGCATGTTTATCTTCGTCCCGAAAAGGGTTGAAGGAGTTTGAACGAAGGACCGCTTACGTCAGCTAAAAGAAGGGACCCGCCAAGGCACGCGAGCAGCAGCTTTGCAGGAAGCTGCACCTGCATGTCTGTCCGGTGTCAACCGGGATCTGCAGCCTCGGAGGATGCAAGATGTTCAGGGCACCTTCTTCTACCACTCGTATCCTCCTCACGTCACGTTGTTATAGAAACGTGTATTACACGTCCAACTTAAGTAGTTACACCTGTGTTAACGTAGAGAAACTAAGTAAAAGTAGCAATATCACAGGAACGTAGTGTAGAAATACTATGTTACAAGTAACGTTAAAAGTAATACTTTTACAAATGTATTAAAGCTAAAATCGATAACTAGCCTAGTCAAAGTACCCAGAGTGAAATGCTTAGTGTGCAGAATGGTCCTTTTCATAATAACGTATATAATATTAGGCTAATAGATTATAACTGTTGATGTATTAATGTGTACGTTACAGTAATGTTGCAGCCGATAAAAGTGGCTTATTTCTCACTATGTATATATATATATATATATATATATATATATATATACATACTTCCTTGGAGCTTGTGAATTTCACTATGGGATCAATAGTATCTTTATTCATAATAATACATCATAATTTATTTGTTAATTATATTTTGTATTAATTATCTGGAAAGTAACTTGTAAATCAAATGAATGCAGTGGATTAAAAAGTAGGCAACGATATTTCCCTTTGAAATGGAGTAGAAGTATAGCATAAGATGGAAATACTCAATGAAAGTACCTCAAAATTGTACATGTACTTAGTTACTTTCCACCACTGTCGACCAGCCTGTAGAACACAAAGTGAATCAGTTTTCATGCTCTCAAGTCGAAGGTTAGCGTTACATGGAGGTGACACATATCTACTCGCTCTCCTTAGCCGCTCACTTCCAGAAATTCCTGGCTGGGAGCCGATGGAGGCCTCCAAGATGAGAGACAACTTTTGGTTGAAGAGCAAAAGTTGTGCAGATCCCGAGCCCGCAAGTTCTCCCTGGAAACCAACCGACGCAGGAGGTCAGTTCAAGTGTTAATTATGCATCGTTGTTTTTATTTTTTGTGTCATCTCAGTCTGCAGCCTGAACCTGCCCAGAGAACCAGTTCCTTGGAAATCAAAAGTCTTCCATCACTTCCTGGAAGCAGATGCTGCTCTGCTGTTCTGTATGCACCTCCTGGACAGCAGCTTATGCTTCTGTCCTGGGCTTAGCTCCTTTGAGGGGCGGGTGGTGTTGACAGGATTTTGCAGTCTAGACCTGTAAATAGATCTGTTGGCTCAGAGGCTGTAACTGTGACTGAAGCGTCACCTCTCTGACAACTAAAGCTACTCAAGTCCCGTACAGGTATAAATAACGTCTACATTTGGGTTTATCAGCAGGAGCTAAAAGTGAGTGTTGCTGCTTTTAAACTAAGAGCTATAGAAAGAGTAGGTTCATGCCAGGATAGACGTGGGTGGAGGTCAGATTTATTGTGGTTTTACAGAGGCAGGTGATCATTATTCCTGAAATATAATGTGGGTAAACCACTAAGGAACATAAAACATGTCTGTGAAAGAAGCAAAACTGATTTGTTATTTATTCTTAGTCCAACAGAAATCTGTCTTGATGCACTGATCAAACTTGTACAGACGTTCAGAGTTTATTAATCAACATGAAATGCAATATAACATTCTTGTACATCAGCACACTGATGCTGGTAACCAAAATACTGCCAATTTTACAACAATTTTAAGTATTTTTCAGTAGTATCAGATGAGCAGAAACAAAAACCTTGACTTTAAATTGAAGATCAATTCTTGCACCACACCGACGTAACTGTTTTGATTGTGAAGTAAAGGAGATATTTCATTGCTTCCTTTCATGCCAATGTAAACAAGGAGTGCTTTGGTATGTTTCTCATATTTAAAGTAACAACTCTCCAATGTGCATGATTGTGTTACCTTACCTGTACCTTATCAGTCTCAAATCGAATGCCTTCATATAAAATGTTGGAGCCCAAACTTTAATGCATTTATAAATAAAGAAAATATAAAGAATCTGTTTATTTTAATAGAAAAGTCATCTAAATTGTAAATATTTGTATTCCCGTTCTCGGCGCCGTTTATAAATGTACACTGCTCTTGTTGACGGTGATTATCATTTAAAAACCCCAGTAATGCTGAACTTGATTGACCCGATATTATCATCGGCTTCCTCTGAGCCCAGTCTTGAGTGGAAGCTTTAATTTATTGATGACTGTATTGAAATATACCTCGATGAGCGGACTCGGGTTTCTGTATCGAAAACGTTGGCCGGTCTGCATTTAATCCGTTGAAATGTCTCTTTTCGTGGCTCAGGGCTCTGGAGGAAAGACAGAAGCAGCGGGACGTGCAGGAGCAGCAGCTGATCGAGAACATCCTGAAGCAACGCAGGCAGCGAGTCCAGGATGCAACCGAGCGCTTCCAAAGAGCCCATTTACCCCCTTCTCAGAGACGCAGGCAATGTCAGTGACCTATCTAACACGTGCCTCCTAGAACCGAGGCGTAACACACCGACAGTCCTAACGCTTTGTTTCTATGCTTTCCTTTGTGGTGTTCTAGCCGTTAGACGAAATGTCCCAAATATTGAAGATGCGCTCAATCAAATTCGAGGCTCCTCGAGTTCATTCACCCAGAGGTCCTCTTTCTTGTCGGGCAACTTTAACATTAGCAGGTACAAAAATAAAGTCTGATCTGATTTTTTTTTTAATGGCGGGAGTAGTCACACGTTGTGTTCATATTGTTCTGTTTTCTCTTAAAGAAGCTGCACTCCTTCTCCTAAGCCGCCCACCGTTTCTAAACCCTCTCACCGCCAGGCGCTCTCTGCTGTGGAGGCCTACACCAAACTGCTCCAGGAGCAGAGCATGACCTGCTCCAAGAGCAGTCCACCAAGTGAAAAGACACAAGAGAAGCAACACGATCGCAGTCCTCAGGTGTGTTGGTTGTTTCATTTCAATGTGGAGGAAACAAAGTGTTATTTCACCCCTGGTTGTTTTTTAAAGTATTGGAATTCATATTTTTAAAAAAAAGTTATTTATGTCATTTCTTCCTTCCCCTGCTTTGTCTCTAACACACATACCTCACTCTTTTCATATTGTATGTATGAAATTGACATGCACTCAGCAGCACTTTGCTCACCATAACAACAAGAGATGTTTCCTTTTAACTGGTTTAAAGTTTAAGTTATGAAAAAAAAAAATACTGTTCATCAAGCTGCTAAAAGATTGCTTAGAAGAGTCTCTGTGCTGTAATCAGACTACAATTCATCAAGACGTCTTTGTTATTGATGATGTTGAAGTACTCACTCGGCTTCCATCTTGGGCAATTCAAATGTGTTTTTGTGTATGTGACCTTACACAAGAAGACCCCTGGGGGGCAGCAGTGTGACACAATCCCTTTCCTGCACCGGAAACACTGGCTTTCTCTTTTCCACTCTCTCCTCCTCAAACAAAAACAACTGATATTTTAGATCTGTGTTCCACCCCTGTATTAACTGTATATGGAAGATGTAAATCATATTATGATGTTCTATTCATCACCCCCTCTCTTTTGTTTCTATATTGCAGGACAGCCAACTGTCTGATTGCTGCAATTCTGAAAGCGTTTCAAGTAAGGACAGCTTAGAGAACGAGGACCACAGCACAAAAAATCTACAGTATTCCTATTTGCCATTCCTGCTCGACTCAGAGAAGCCCCATCCAGACCCGAGAAAGCAAAACGATTTGTGTCCAACGTCAGACCTAACTTCTTTCTCAGCCATGATGCTTCTTGGTGATGACTTAGCCCAGTCAAGAAAACGGCCTGAACCTGAGCAGAAAAAACAAGCGGACTCTGAAGGGCCCGACTATAAGATAGACGTTTCCAAAGCTTCGTGGGGGTTCACACCTAAACCGCAGACCCAGCCCACTCCGCACAACTGCAACTTATTCACTCTTTGTGAAACTGTTAGTGAAGGCCCGGAGCACTTTGAGCTAAACTCACAAAACAGTCCCAACGTCATCCATACAAACAGAGTGGCCCCCGGCAACGCAGCACTTGACTCTTCATGTCCTAAACAGGAGGCTCTGTTAGGACTCAGGCAGAACGGGGTCCATGATGACAGACAATTAAAACATCAGTCAGCCACAGAAATCCTTTTGTCTGCTCAAAATGGCAACAGCGAAGACATTTTGTTTGGGCCTCCCCCAAAGCCCAATATTTTCTTGAACGATAGCGTGACAGATAATGCATCACGAGAGGGAACTCTTCAGCAAACAGGGAAAGAAAACCACAATCTTTCATCGCAGAAAGAGCCTAGTGCTTCCATAAACAACCTCAATAAGGTGTCAAACTCAGAGCCCCAAACTGAGAAGCCCATTAATGCAGCATCGCTGCAGCGCTCATGCTTGTCGAACATTCAGTCAGACGCTCTTCAGTGCCTTAAGTGTCCTGAGGAGGAAGCTCAAAACGTGCCTGTTTCTGTGAGGGCCTCTCATTCGGTGTGTGAAGTCCGGTTCATTAAAGGAATTCTCAAAAAAACATCCAAATATGTGTCGGGAGATACTGCGCGTGTGTTTGGCCCGGGACATTTGACTTTTGCAAAACAAGTAGCCTTAGCGATCAGAGACAGCGTTGAATTGACCAGGACCAAAGCTAAGGGTGTGGAGGGCAAGGACGCCGCGAAAAAGAAGCTGCGTTGGTTTGACGAGGTACATGTGGAGGAAGAGGACCAAGAGCAGAACACAATGAAACAGATGAAGGGCAAGTCTTCCAATCTCTCTCTCTCAAATAACAACTCAGAGGACCACCAGCTAAGTCTCACTACAGTCTCAGGGGCCTCCAAGCCCGGACCCGGCATGACCCCTCCAGCCTCCGCCGGTTATCACTTTACAAAGCAAGCGTGGGCAGATGTTGGGGTTCAAGTCAGCTTGCCCCAAGAACGTGCAGACGAGGTCAAGGTGCCACGGAGCGGCACCAGGTCCGGTGGCCCCAGGGTCCCCCGGAGAGAGCGCTCCGCCCGAGCTGGAGGGGGTCCTGTTTCCTCGCGGACTAGAAAGGGCACTGTCATACGACCTCAATCTGCCACCGAGGTGAGTCAGATCGCCAAAACCCAAGGGAAGATCATGGTGCCCCGCCCACCCCCGAGGATGGAATGGGAAAAGACGGCGAGCGCGGCTAAGGCTCCATATGGCGTGGATGGTGCCGGTGTCAACTGTAAACAAGCTCTGGCTGAGCAGCACAAGGACGACTCAGAAGGCTTTTGCTCACCTCACACGCGTGACGTAGTGAGAACAGATAGCGCTGTTATGTACACACCAATGCCACCCCCGTGCGCCCACTCAAAGGGCAACACGAAGGGCACGCCCAGCTCAGGCCATCAGGAAACTCAGGGCTGCAGCGGCAGAAGAAGAGGGATGGTGTGCAGTGACAAAGGCCTCTGTTTAAACTGCACTCCCACGGATGAGGAGATCTCACAGCTCTGGCACGGGGTCCGCAGTGCCTTAGCCGCCAAGGAGGGTAAAATATATTTCAGCTGGCAGCCTCTCACACAGCTCAGGCTTATAAGTCTGAGGAGATGTGTCATTTGGATTGACATACAGTTTCTAACAGTTAGCTATCAAACTTCGCTGCTCTCTTTTATGCTGTATCCTTAGCACACAGTAACATTCGCAGTGATCCTTTGGATCCGTCTTTTTATCTCTCCTCCTAATCACGTTGAAAGAAAAACACACCGAATGAGCCGCGTGATGTTCGTTTGACTGCCAATGTCCCAAGAGATCCCTTTTCACTGGAAAGCCATTCTTCATAATTTGCATTGGCTTTAAAGCCACATGTTTCCAATGCATCAAAGAATACTAAAAATGTACTTTTAATGCAATCACTTATAAATAATACTTAATCTGAGCTTCTTAACATATCTACACTTTATCACATACATCACTTTTGGCAGGACAAACAGAACGAGAAAAGAACAATTGCAGGGCAATATTATGAAGTGGAATTTTTTTTTTTGCATATTGACAAAAAAAAATGATAATGGTCACATGCAGTTATTCACAAGCTTATCGTCGTCTCTTGTGATTTTCAGTCATCTTTATTGCAGGCTAAAGACGGAAACTATTTTGTTATGCATCCTCTTTAGAAGACCACAGAGCCTGAGCTCACCACATAATTATCATTTACTGTATCTTGATGTAATTGTGTGTGTGTGTGTGTGTGTGTGTGTGTGTGTGTGTGTGTGTGTGTGTGTGTGTCTGTGTGTGTGTGTGTGTGTGTGTTTGTGTTTTTAATGATTCCAGTTAATACATCTTCTTTCAGCAAAAAACATGCTTCGACAACAGGCCCAGGACGACGGGCGAGTCGTGAGGAAACCCTGCGTGGAGCAGAGCAGACAGCCTCCCGGCTCAGGGAACAGGAGGCTTCCTCCGCCCTCTCAGGTACGTGCATGCAGGCGCCCCGTGGGGAAGAAGAGCGAGAATAATCGCTGAAGATCACTAAATGGGTGTGTTTGAACTTGTTGAATCAGTTTTTTTTTTGCAGTCCCTTTCACGCCGTCCTTAGTGTTTGAAAACTGACGAGACGCCACGATTTATGCTTCCCAAGACGAGACTTTCCGGATGAACTTGAGCTGTCAGGGTTTTACAAAAAATAAGCGTTGATGCGTAATGTTTTTGTTTACAACTCGCTCTACCTGTTCTTTGAGCTTCGTGCCCATCACCGAGATTTTTTTTTTTTTTTTTTTTGCAGTGTACTATAGGCTACATGGCTATTATTTCAGGTTCATCTAAGACTTATAAATGTTTTGTTTGTTCTGTGTAGCCAACAAGACAGACTACGGAGCCAGTCAGACCGTTTCCCAGTACTTACAACATGGCCTTTCCATATGAAGGTATAGTGTTCACTGTGTCTTTGTGTTTACGCTTTTTAGCCAAAAAGAACCCAACGTACCCAAAAGTTCATAAAAGTAAAATGAATAGTCTGTTTTCAATACAACAGGGACACTAGACAATGAGAACGATAACAGCGCATCTTTTATTTTTACACATAAATGCATTAAAAGCCACAATAAATGAAAGCCTTTAAAGTGACTTTGACTGTGCGCTCAGGTTTGGTGAGTGCGGCCCAGTCACACCTGGCCCAAGGACGTGCTGGAGGCATGCTGGAGGAAACGGACATTGTGGCTGCCGTGGAAACAGCCCAAACACAGAGGCCTGGCACAGCGCAGCGGCGCAGCCAACAGCAGGGACTCACGGCCATTTCATTGGAAGAGCAGAAAATCCTCCTCTCTCTGGACAGACTCAACCATCAGCTGTACTGTGAGCACTTTGTAAAGGCTGTTTGTGTTTTCCGGCCATTAAATGTGTCGCCATTCCAATACAGAACAACCAATCCCGCCCGTTCCTCTTCGTAGGTGTGCGGGAACACGTGGGGGGTAATACCGGCTCGTGTGGTCTCGTACTTCTCGATGCACCGTCTGTGAGTATCAATTTCGAATGGATTCGTCGCTTGCTTCAACACATAAGAGGACTCTGTTGAACATGTTTTATTGCTTACCTTCTTCCACTGTTTTCAGACAAGGGAAGTGAAAGCCACCAACCACCGCAAGCATCACGCATCCTCAGCAAACAGCCGCTCTCGGTACCAGAAGAAATCCTGACTTTCAGCGTGTGTGGTCCACAGTGGTCTTCTTCTCCCATCAGTGCATTATACCTGTGCTGTCATACTGTAATACCAACCACTTCATCGCCCAGTAAAATGGGTTTAGTCCCCTTTAGAACGATACACGCCCTCTCGACTTCTCTCCAAGAGATAAGAGATCAGCAGCCGTGGACTGTAGAGGCAATAAAACCTCTCAGCAGAAACTAAACAGAATTTTTAGGTTGGTGAGTTAAAAAGTAGTTTTGTATTTTTTTTTGCCATCTGCTTAAACAAGAGCACTTTGTTATCAAATAAATATTTGAGCAAACAAATTCTAAGTGCCTTTGAAAATGATACTGGCTTCAATTTGTTTTTTATTCACTTATGAAAAAAGCCCTTCTTATAATTGTCACAAAATATACACTGTAGATTTGGATGAGATTGTTTTTTTTATTTTCAAATGTATTCTCATTCTGTATTTATTTTATATAGTTAAAACCATAATTTGATGGAAGCTACTTTGGGACCGGAATCGTCAGTGAACCAAATAAAGCTCGTTGTCACCGTACTGATTAACCGACTGGGTGCAGTGTGCAAGTGTTTGCATTTCCTCGGCGATGCATAGAGCCGTCGATAGATCGAATGGGAACAGGAAATGGTTTATAGAGAGACGTGTCGCAACGTCGAAGGTGTGTTTGTCTTTCTTTGATGGCTGTAGAAAGGACGATTATATATTGTGCAGTCGACTCAACCTACTGGCTCAACAAGGTGAGCCATTGCCAGAGGCCTTCTTGCTTTCTTTTGCAATTGCATCTACCCTGAAATTTACTTTTGTTTTAGTCCCTATGTCATTTAATCTGCCCTTTAATTAGAGCAACACCTTAGCTGTCAACGACTATTTTCTTGTTGCGAAATAAATGTTATTAATACAATATTTGTCTATCTCCCCTGCCAAAAATAGGTGCATCGGGGTAAAAAGAAAAAGGCTGCAGGAATTATTGATGTGAGTTCAGTCGCTCTCTCCTTCACTAGCGTGTCTGGATTTGCCCCTCAGTCAACCTGCAAGGACTTGCTCCAAGAGGTGGAGGAAGCCCAAGCTCATTTGAAGAGTCGGGCTCCCATCGGGGATGACATTTTTTTGGTTTAACTGCAGGTTTCTGGTTCTATGCGTGCATACATTCTTGAGCGTTTCGACAAGGCGCTGTAAACGGTGATGCGAATGCGGTGTCTCGCTGCCGTGTACAGTCATGCATCGTCTCCTTGTTATCTTACACGAAAGCTGAGAGGGGACACAAAGAGAGAAAACATGCCCAGCTTTGGTGTATGATGACGCCTGCAGCAGCAGCAGCAGAGGCCCTCTGAGGAGTTGTCTGCTTAAAAGATTCTCTCGTAAAAAAATGTCCACTGAAGTTATTTGAGGAGGGACGTCGATGTCACTTCTAAGCCAATGGGCATAAGGGGAGAGGGGAAAACACTGACACTCTATCTGGATAGTTCAATGCTGGTTCTTAACTTATTTAAGTGTCACAGAATCCAAAATGTGTCTGGTGGAAACAACCAGCCCAGACAAAAGACCAGGCCTTGTCTCCACCTTCCTTTTCATCAACTCATTGCACTGTATTTATACAAGGAACTATATTAAAGTAAAATCCTGTTTATTAATGGCATCCTCTTCACTTGTGAGTGAATGAATCTGAAAGCACATCATGTACAGTAAGAGTTCATCTGCGCAAACTATCTCCACAGCACTGACCGAACTCTGACTCAGAATACGCCGCTGCAGGTTTCCTCTGAAATCTGTAGCCTTTGGCCTGCGAGCACATTCACAGTCATTACGCCATACAATGGTGAGCTTAATGACGTTTAAGCCCTAACCAGCCCAACACCCAGAAACTCAACAAGAAAGGGCAAGAGTGCTGAAAGTAAGGGAAGACGTTTCCACAGAAGCATGTTCAAGCTTGTGCCTCGGCCCGTTGTGAAGCGTAATCTCATGTTTTGTTAGAGTCCATTTAACATGCAATGGATGAGTGTCTGGTCTGGCTCAGTGTCTGTAAAACCGAATAATGAGTCGCATGCTAAACTGATTTGATAGTAGGTTACAGCTGTTTTTCGACGACATTGCATAGGCAGACAAATACTGAAATGGATGTTTTTAGTCATAACCCTATATGCGCATTACACCTGCACAGAGTGGAGGCATAGAATGAAGGAAAGAAAATTAGGTTTTGTGCATAAAAATGTAAAAAAAAAAAAAAAAAAGAAGTTAAAAACACTTGTAAAAGTTAACATACAGTAACCTATTTCCTTAGTGGTCTGAACTATATACTGTACTTGATGAATGCATTTTTAGAAAAAGCAGACAGAAAGGTGTGTGTGATAGAGAAAAACTGTGTTTATTATGAACTACATACCCATACACTGTATGTACCCATTACAGACTTTAGGGGGCACTGAAGCTCACATCTGCCCGGCTGTCTGCAGCAACACCGTGCGTCACTATATCTGATAACACCAGACCGAAGCGTTTTAAACCGAAAGGACTGTTAATAGCCGCCTGTCTTTTAGGACCTCAGACACATTCAGAGAAATCAAACCCAGGGAATATACGAGCTGCTGATATCCCGCAGGATCAAAACCAACCCATCGATGCCACTGAGTCGCCTCGGTGGGATGAAGAGATGTTGACCAAAAGTGACCAAACTCTGCTAAGTGGGTGGTCCCCTCGGGGACGCTGCAGTTCATCTCTTTAATGTGTCTGAGTGCGTTACAATGATGTGAAAATGACCACTTTCACCCAAACAATGGACATCTCTTGACTGGCAGCATGTGTGCACAGAATGTATCATTCATGCGTCCAAATATGTGGAGGCACAATCATGAAGTATAGCACAGATTCAAAAAATATATGTTAAAAAAGTGTGGTGTGAGTTATACAATCATTTGATGCGCCTTGAATGGAGTCATTCCTACAGGACGTTTATATTAATATATTCTGATGCAGTATAATTACAGTGAAGAGGCCGCAATGTATGCCATAATACAAAGAATTCTTTGTATTATGGCATACATTGCGGTCATAAGTCATAATGTGGAACATATAACATAACAATTTCATTTTACTCATCTTCCTTTCGAAGTTTCCAAACTTTCATAATCGAATAAAACCGAATAACTTCCATAAACAATTGTATATGGACACATTCAACTTGAGACGTGCATCTGTTAAGAAACATGAGCATGTGACTGGCAGAGCAAAGCCCTGTTAATCTGCTTTACAGTGTCTGCGGGTATTTAATAGGGCTTCATAATCATTCATTCAGTGGATGTATGGGAAAAAGAGTTGAAACAGAGCCTCTGTATCCAGAGAGAGTGGATCTTGACAAAATGATTTCTCAATGGAAGAGGGGCCTCATTAGCATAACAATTGTGGGAAACTGCATGAATCTACTTTTCATGAGCACTGTAAAAAAAAAAAAAAAAAAGCAGTACCATTATATATGATGAGAGAAAGTGTGGCTTTGAGTTATTCTTAAAATCATTGAGTTGTGATAATGATGCATAATCATGCATAGCCAAAATATAGAACATGTTATAAACACTAAATATAAAGACTTTCTTCTACATAAAACACATTTGTCAAAGAATGTTTTAATAACCCCTAAAAACACTTAAAGCAGATACATTTAAAAAGATAAAATAATAATTACAAAACCTATTTGTTTTGGAAAAAAATCTGTGTATGGTGAGATTTAGATATCGCTTCCACAAACCCATTGCTCACCTACATGTGCATTTTTTAAGGTTATACAGCTGAACAAATTGTGAAACTTGCATGTTTATTGTATTTATTTATTTTACTTACTTAACACTTTGGCAGAGTCATCATTTAATGTTTTCCCAAGTGGGCTCCAGTTGGCATCAGCAGGGGTCCTTGTTGTATTCAAAGGGTGGCCAACTAAATAGGGAACACTTTAATTTGCCGATTGTTGCCCAGATTATCGAATTAATGTGTAAGAATTACCGTTCGGTTGCCCCATCGATTATAGAATAAACATTACCGAAAGTCACCATGTCATTTGAGGACTGTCAAAATCCTGGTTTTGAGGTGATGACGGGATCTCCGCATTAAAAAGTTGTGACACATATCTCATAAAATGTGGGTGTTTTTTGGTTCGAATTAACGGAAGTTCATGTTTTTGACGTAAAAGTGTAAAACTTTGGCACAATAAACTTGTTTCTTTGCCTCTGTGCTTCACTGACTGTACCTTTAAAGACTCTTGTCCCAATTAATCCTAAGCCCCGCCTCCGGAGCAGACATCCCATGAGTCATAAAGTTTGATGTCCTGCCCAAAGTTTAGACCCGACTGGAGCAAAAGTTTTTTTTTTCTGGAAAGTGAGCTGCAGAGATTTGTTCTTCGCACCATGAAGCTCTCGTGTAAGAAAATTCACTAACAGCTTCAACTTTGGCCTCAACACAGAAGAAGCGCGTTTGTGGTGTTGTTGTTTTTTTTCGTCTTTTGTGGCTTCGTGTGCTTTTTTTTTTTTTTTTTTGTGGAAAAGTTTGGGGCCGGACGACAACATAGATTCCAGTGTGGAGTAGATATGCGCTTTGTTACATTCTCAAGAATGCCAGCGAGAAACAACAGGAAAGCGCTGTCTTTCACTGCAGATTTCGACAGCTAACACACTTCGGAAGAAAACAAAGTCCTCGACTGTTCGACTTTAGAATGACTCGGGATCACTTTTTCTGAGTGTCGTCGATATTTCCTGCTGTGTGAAAACAAGAGGAAAAAAAAAAAAGTTTGGGATTGGCTCAAACTTCTTTTTTTTTGGCGAGTTCCTGAACACGACATTTTCGGACACACAAAAAGTTCGCAGACAGTTTTGGGAGCAATGGATCCGAGCCAGCATAACCCTCCTGCCGGACACCAGATCGTCCATGTACGGGGCGACTCCGAGACCGACCTGGAGGCTCTTTTTAACGCCGTGATGAACCCGAAAAACACGATCGTGCCCCCATGCGTGCCCATGAGGATGAGGAAACTGCCAGACTCCTTCTTCAAACCCCCTGAACCAAAGTCCCATTCCAGACAAGTAAGCCCGCCCCGTCTCTCCTCTGCCCCCTTTCCCAGAAATCACGACTAGAGCAGGGACTCGGGCCCACGGTTCACGAGTGGGAGCCTGCAGTCACTTCATATCAGCAGTTAGGATATCACCAATGGGCTCAAAGCGGCTGTAAATTGTAGCATATAGCCCTTGTTTATTAACACTTATTTGTACTTGAATGTATCCCACCCTCCTTTACATATTCTGTAATGGTAAATAAGCTTAAACTGTTTCAACAAGTTGTCATTAGGTTGGTAATCACTGAAGAGGAAAGGCCCGAGGGCCTGTGTGTTGACCTGTGTGTGTGTGTGTGTGTGTGTGTGTGTGTGTGTGTGTGTGTGAGAGTCACCAAAATATCCTGAAAAGCCGTTTGTTTGTCCTCAGCTATTGGCCCATTAGTGGAAACAAATCATATTATTTCTTTAGGCGAGTTGTCAGATTGTCTGAACCCACACGGCACATACCACATACCACCACACATACACACCAAAACAGTTACACATATGTGCACGAAACGTGCACATATGTGTAACTGTTTTGGTTCCGTTCATGTATAGAAAGGTAACAATGATGTGGACATACTGAAATAATTATCTTTTTGTATTCAAGATGATTTGCTATCATGAACCCCCCCCCCCCACACACACACACACACACACACACACACACAACTGTTGCTTGTGGTCTCTGTGGAATTTTTCCTCGTCAGTGCGCATGCGTTGCTGTGCAGCGAGTCTGCGCTGTCCCACACAGGCCTTTGGCCTCATCCTTAAACGACTCTCAAACTTGCCTACACATGCATATGAAAATAACTAATATACGCGTGAAGTGATTATATTGTATGAGACGTGAGTGAAATGTGAAATCAGAATAATTCATGCAAACCTAATGTGCACAAAAAAACACAACTTATCTTTTATGCTGTGTGTGTGTGTGTGTGTGTGTGTGTGTGTGTGTGTGTGTGTGTCCTGTATTTCTTTAAATCCATACTATTATCTGTGAGCTGGCTTCAAATACAGTATTGTATTTTCTATTCAAAATTAAAATGTTTATTTTACGTTTGTTTTATAAATACTTTTTTGTCTGTCCTCAATGAAACAATAATTTATTATAGGATATATTTAAGCTATAACCTTTTTGAACTTTATATACTTCTACTTTTGGACAAACTTGTTTTTCTTCATAACAATGTGAGATGAAACTTGGTAGAAAGGTCCCTAAAGGAAAGGCTATGGGACTGCATTCATGCTGCCTCTCCTCCAACACAGGCCAGCACCGATGCTGGGAGCGGCGGAGTGCTCACACCGCACCACGTCCGAGCGCACTCGTCCCCGGCCTCCCTTCAGCTGGGGGCCGTTACCGGTGGCTCAATGTCTGGCATGCCCCCGCCCTCCCCTCAACATCTCCGTCAGTCTTCGTATGAGATTCCCGATGACGTGCCCCTGCCCCCGGGGTGGGAGATGGCCAAGACCGCCTCGGGCCAGAGATACTTCCTCAAGTAAGTACGCTGGCAACAAGTGTCACCACTGTTTCTTGCATTATACAGTCTTTGACAAAGCGTGGAAGTTTGCAACTTGATTTGTGTTTTTGAAAATGAATGTGTGGCTTTGAAAGGACGTGAAGTGTTTTATTGGTATTTAGCACATAGAGTCAACAGCCCTGGAGACACCTCTCTGTCCTGCTGACACCACTTTGCGTTCTGATGAAGACTATCTAATGGAAATAACTGTTTTGAGAGAAACTGCTTTACAATTAATTCATGACTTTGTGGCCTGACAATAGCCAGAGTAAAAAAAAAAATAAATAAAAAAAAAAGTCATCTGTGGTCTTTAACGTTAACCACCTGTCTCATCCATATCATGGGAAATAAGTGTCCTTTAAATATGTCAAACATATAAGACATTAATAGACCTTTATGCACGTGTAGGAAACCTGCTTATAACCTGGTGTCTTAAAGTTGAGAAGACTGACTCCAGTATGTCCAGTCACCATACGATGTATACATTAAAGATAATACTTTAGTATCACCTTCAGGTTCAACCGAGATGTGTCTGAACTTTTCAATATGCAACGTGTGCAGCATTACGAACACATTTTAGATCCTTAGAGAAGAAGGGAACACTTCAGCGTGCACTAATGGTCGACGCCAGTCCAAGCTACCAGAGAAGTGGTCTTGGGATCGGACTCTGCACCGTGTACATTATGCTGACAATAATTTGCAAATCTGCTGCGGCGCCCAATGGTGGCCATTGTGCTCAAAAAGAGACAATTGCAATAGCTGAATTGTGGGTTATTACATTTGGTGGCCTCTGCAAACAAGGGAGACGTCTTTTGAGGGGCTGCTGCTGTATGTGGTGCTCCTCTTCTTGGGCTCAGGTTTCAGGAGAAACAATGGATCATTGTAGCTGCCCCAGACAGCAAAGGACAGACATCTCTGCAAAAGTCATCCCCTAACCAGCATGTCTTCTCCACGTTGATGATCCAAAGTATACTTAAAAAAAAAAAAAAAAAAAAAAGTAGGTAGTGGTTGTACCAGAGCCCTTTAGGACTGTCAGGTTATCGGTGCCATTTGGGGCTGTGAGGGTCTTTCTTTTTATTCTTTAGCACTTTTCTTATGCATTTGTCTTAAAGTGACGTCCTCGTTGTGAAACGTTCCAAAGTGTATTAAAGAGCTCAGCGGCTCATGTTTTTGGAGATGATTTGACATCGAAAGTCGTCATTCTTAGTCCCCTCAAAGGCAAACTGTTTACTGTTCTAGGAAATATTACTCTCTGACACGGGGTCTGAACAAACACCATAGCCTCAAATGTACTTAGATCCAAAAGGAGCTTTCAGTACCAGATGTTTTAAGGTTTCACATCTGGAGAACATCTGGGCCGTTTTTAGGAGGCTCTTCTAAAATTGTACAAAAGCACTGGGGGGGGGGGGTGTAAAAGAGAGAGAGAGAGAGAAAAAACCTCTTCTCTCCACTCTATCACTGCAGTTGTTTAGGGACTGAGTGATCTAATGCGCCTCCAGACAATGAAGCAACTTTGTAAACAACATTGAAGTTTGGAAAAGCCAATCTTTTATAACTTTAGGTCAAACGTTTGTTGCACTATTAAGTTTTGTTGTTTGTCTTTTTTTTTTATAAATTCAAACCGCATGTAATTTGTTCTTTGTTACATAACAAATTGTGTGATTGTCAAAGACTTTAGTTTTTTTTCTAGAGCTTTTGTTTTGAAAACAAAGCAGATAAAGAATTACTGTCTCTGACTGATTGATTGATCATTGATAAAGGCACAGTTTAGGTTTGAACCATGTGGCTGCAGAGCTTCTTTCTCTACACTAAAAAGAACAATTTAATCTAAATCCTGAATACTAAACATTTAATAGTTTTACAATTCATTTTAGTCTCTGCTTTACAAGTCAATTCCAAAACCAGAGCATCATGCATCCTACGGCTTTGGGAAAATACTTGTATCACTGTTGAGGCATGCTGTACAACTAGAGTAAGTGTAGTACACGGTGTTTGTGTCCAAGTCAGGAAAAACTCCGGCAGACATCTTCCATACGCCGCACACATCAAAGTGCAGATATTTGATCTGGAATACAGGCGGCCTCGGCAGAGCTGCTGGAAAAGACACTCCCCTATTTATAAACAGGGGCTGTCCGACCGAGACGCGTTGCAGAAGGTGTGTGTGTGTGTGTGTGTGTGTGTGTGTGTGTGTGTGTGTGTGTGTGTGTGTGTGTGTGTGTGTGTGTGTGTGTGTGTGTGTGTGTGTGTGTGTGTGTGTGTGTGTGTGTGTGTCACCAGAGAACGGGGCCTCACATTTCACTCAGGTGACCGCTGTTGTCCTTAGAGATAAATCAACTCGGGGTGAAAGTTTTTTTTATTTTAAATAATCTGTTTCTCCCCCTCTGTTGTTTACTAGTGCACAGGATCATACAGTCGGGTGGGGTGGGGTGGGGGGGGTGGTGGCCTCTGTGAGTCACATTGGACCCCGATGTCCCACTCCCTTTTTAAAAGCCAGGCTCTGCTTTGGTATGAATGGAGCCGTGGCGCTGTGATGGCGCCTCTTTTGTGTCAATGGAGTTAAATAACAGCCATGTGGAGATGACTAGAAGAGGGGCCAAGAGAAACTCCGGCCCTCCCTTTGTCCCGGCAGTGAAACAGTGATCTTTATTCAGACCACAGGCCTGTTGAGACTCATGTGAGCCTTCCCAAAATAGACAAATGGTTGACATGAAGTTTTAAAGATGGCGGCGGGAGAGGGCAGCGGCCTTCTTAAGACTATGTTCCTCACAGTTGCTAGTAAGTAATTGAGCTCGTGCAAGAGAAGCAGTGCTGACAGCTTCAGTTTGGCCGGGTGTGTTTTAGTGATCAGTGCTGAAACAATTAGTAGATCATTTGCTTATTCACTCAAAATGTATTTGCAACATATTGGTCATTTATTGACAAAAAAAAATGCTGAACTATATTTATTTCCAGCTTCTCATTTTTTTTTTTTTTTTTGTATTTTTATTTTTTTTTTATCATTGTAAATTTGGATTTCAAACTGTTATTAACGTCAACTTCAGGCTCTTGGGAATATTAATATTAAAAAAAAAATATATAAAAAATGTTACCATTTAAATAATTGGTTGTTGTTACCCCGATGGAAATATGAGCAATCTCCTGCAAAAAAACTCTCTATTTTGTTTTGACTATAACATAAATAACAAAAACCTTAAGCTGAGGAGAAGTCTGAGAACACTGGGAGAATGTCAACAAAGTCTGTTGACCTTTCCTCCTCTTTCTTCCAGCAGTTTGCTGTGGCCTTTGATTTACGACAGCAGGGGCAGGGAGGTTGGGTCACCTTGCTTGGTGCGGGGATGGGGGGGGGGCAGGGCCGGTCTCCAGGGCTGGGTCATAAACTAATGAAGGTTTCTAATTTAGACACACCGGTAAACTAGGAGGGGTAATCACTGTTTCCGGGCGCTTATTAAATGCAGCTTTGAATGAGCTTTTAGTCCGTGGGAAGTCAGCCCTAAGCGGAGGGAAGCTTTGGGGGGGGGTAGCTATTGTCTGCCCTCAGGGGCAGGTAGAGCGGAGTGCCGATGGACACTTTTGTCTTTTCTCAATTGGATTTTTAAACCGTTTTGATGAGCCTGGTTTCCCACAACCAGAATGGCTGACTCGCCTCTTAACAATGATTTGTAAAGGATCAAATTATTCACTGTGACCAAATTTGTTCATTTCAACATTTTATTATGTATTATAGGCTACTACAATAATAATAATAAAAAAAAATATATATATATATATATATATATACATTACACTTTAAATTGTGCACAATCCTGGTTAGCAGGGAAACTAGGCAGGCTGAGAACAAGTCGAGCTTCAGTGGACCCTATATGGGGTTTCCTGGACATCTGTTGCGCTAAAAACAAGTCAGAGAACCCCCCTATTAGAGCAGGAAAGATCAGAGCGTTTATTTGGACCTTATGCTCTCATTGCATGCAGTCGATATCTATTTGGTCTATGATATTAACAAAAAATGGCGAGTTCTTGTTTTAAAATCTCCCTATTGAGCGATGAAAAGCTACCATTGCATTCTTTTATTTCTGTCCCCTTTCCCTTTTGATATGAAAAAAATAAAAAATAAATTTGCATGCATAATTAAACACCCAAACAATACACAACACAATACCGACGGTCCGTTGAGAGCTGCACACGAATGGCGCGGTTGTGTAAAAGTCGGTTACCTGGCCTGGCTGTTGTTTTGTTTTTTTTAAATTTGCACCACATTTCTTTGTTGACACCTTATATCACAGCAGAGCTGATCCAATCGCTTGGCTCACACTGATCTCACACTCGCCATCTTGTGTAAGCATTACACTTAATACCTAAATATGTTCAGTATCGACTGTTATGTAATTTACTTAAAGCTTGAGGTGATAAGTACGCAAATTGGATTTGAAATGAAGCTGTTGAGACCACTCGGTCGGTCACAAATGGTGCTGGGAAGACTGGGCTGTAAGCCTGCGCCGAGCCCTCATTTGGAGCAAACTTTGTGTTTGACAAACTTTTGGTTTATTGACCACACACACAGACAAGGCCCTTCCTGTTCAACTGGGGCCTGTCAGCTCAGTACACAAATGGGACTGTGAGAAAGTCCGGCTAGTGTTTACCAAAGTCTTGATGTAACACCTCTGTCCCAGACATCAATGCCTCCACTGTCACTGAGAGCATCTCCACAGAGATGTAGTATCTGGCTCATGGGCCGTCTCAGGTGGGGTTGAGAGTTCCCAAAACAACTCTAACCAAAGCACCTGGTGGCAACGGGATAGAGAAACATTTGTATTTATGTTGTCGGTTGCAGCATGCATACATTTGAACTATTTTACTATTATAGAAGTACGTATGACAAGTATTCTACCGGTTTCTTTAACTGTGTCTATGTAGTGCAGTCAGTGTTTGACTGATGAACCTCACAAAGGACACTTAAATACATTAGTCTTTTGAATTGTTCTTTGAAAACAAGCAGCAGTCAAACCGAACCTTCCGAGCTCGGTCCTGGTACTTTGTGAATTAGTTGCTTCGTTAGGAAGTATGATGAGACAAACCCTCCTTCAAAGGGAAACTTAAAGCCACAATGGGGTCACAGAGGTTGCCACAATGGGGTCACAGAGGTTGCCCCAATAATCTCTCTTGATGATGTCCTGCTGATAGAGAGGCAGCCAGGCATCCCCAGTCAACCAGAGTGGAGGTGGTCATCCTCATCTTAGAGGCCTGATTACATCTTGCCTCCCTCAGTGCACCCTTTAGTCATCGGCTTCAACCACCTTCCAAGCACATACTCCCAGGGTGGAGCCGCTGTGGCCTCAGGATCCCATTTTTAACGTTTGACAACTCAGCTGTAGGGGTGTGTTTCGTCGCTGCTGCACTCCCCTATAGCTTCACTCCCTTGTTTCACGCCAGCGAAACGCAGATTTTGACATCTGGCTTTGAGGAGAGACGGTTTCAGCGGAATAACACGCTCTATCTGGCCTCACATCTAGCTTTGATCTGCTGTTTTGGCAGGTAGCAGAGCTTATTTGGAGACATTTTGAACCGCAGAGCAGACTTATTTTTGGATGGAACATTCTCCTCAAAGCCAGATGTAAACGCCGCAGTTTTCACGGGTGTAAACAGGCAAGCTCCGTGTTAGGTTTGTCATACTGCTGTAATCAGACGAGGCCTGTGGAACAAGTGCAACATTCAGACGTCTTCACTTGGGTCTCTTTAAGGGTGCCGAACCTCTGCTGAGTTACTCTGTGAAGCCGACTCCAGTCTCATCTTTTGATTCAGTCGCAGGCGTTTAAACATACATTTAACTACTGATAGAGAAAATTCTATCTTGAATGTCCTTTAGTATAAATAAAAAAAAAAAAAAAACCTCGATGGGGACCATGTGAACTGCACCAAACGGAAAAGTTGAATGCCAAATCATTTAAGCAACGTCAAGTTTAGCCTTTATGCGAAAGGTCCCACTCCCTCCTCCTCAGCAAGACACATTATAAATAACGCTGACACAATAAACGCCACCTTGATAATTGGGCCATCAGTCAAGGAGATGTCAAGTGCCTGGGTGGATCAAGAGTCCTCCTCCGTGCTAAGCCACAGTCGACCATGATGGTGGCTTGAGCAAAAAGGAGCAAGCGCTGCAGGCGAGCGACTTGATAACGGGTCGCGTTTGAACCGCAGTGCTCTCCTTCGCTGCAGCACCGGGCCGATTTACACTCAGTTTCCCACGAAGAAGCTAATGGTGGGTCAGGGTTTGTGTTTGGCGATTCACAAACAGAATACCGACCGTCAGACTGAGGCCATGCAGGTGCACTCATTTTTATTTTTTTACTGGCTTGGCCCGGCGTTCGCAATAGGATTGAATGTTGCAACACCAAAAAAAAAACATGTTCTTCATTTGAAAACATTGGGAAATGGTTCGTTATCTAAAAAAAGATTGGAGCACTCCATTCATCAAACGGTGCTTTGGAGCTCATGGAAACCATTCGAGAGAAATAGTCTAAAGCTGCTGCCTCATCTCTCAAGGCTTGAGAGGTGGCTTGGATGAAGATGAGCAGCACTGGCTAGTTTGAATTCAAATAAGCTTCTGCGTTTTAATGGCAGGAGTAACGTAACCACTCCTGCAGTATAATGCTCTTCTCCGCTCTCGATCCATGTGACCAAAATCACATATGAATTTGAATTAAGCATCATCTTATTGTTTTGGCGTGTCGGGTTGGACAACGACCCCAAAAAAACAGTAAAAACATGTGACTGTTGTTTTCAACTGTAACTGCTGTTGACGAGGCCTGACCCACACACAGCCCGTTCGCTCTGTGTCCGCTGCCCTGCCCCGGGGTGGGGGGGGGGGGGCTGGTAGGGTGTGGTGGTCGTCCTGCTGAGCTCGCCGTGGTGTCATGACATGTAAAGACAACACCGAGCAGTTGTGACCGCGGAGGTTGCAGATCATCAGCAATTCTGAACAGCAACTGGTGGCCTCCAGCCGTCCCAGCAGTTGCCATGACATTGTTTTGTTTTATGTCTCGGCGACAGGAAGCGCCGTATAGCCCCCCGGACCATATAGGGTTCGGGGCAGGTCGAGTGAATGGATTATCTTTTAGCTTTAAGAGTCTGGTGATGAATTACTGGGCTCTCTGTAACTTATTTACCACATACAGGCTCTTTTGAATACAGTGCAGTGCTCAGAAACCCTCGCAGCGTGTGGATTTTTATCACAGGCTGAAGCTGTGTTTACATCTGTTTTGATTGATTTGAGCCACAAACTTCAGGCCTCCCACGCTGGGGTTTGATAGAAAATCCAATATTTGCACTTTCATCTGCGCTAGGAGAAGCCCAAGTTAAGATGCGGATAAGGATTTATAATCGGAGTTCTTGGAGGCTTTGAGGTTATACATTTCCATCCGTGTTTTCCGCTTGTAGCGTTTCTGTTCGGCATTTGTGTACCAGGATGTGCAGGCCTCACATTTACGATAAGTCCTCCCTTCCCTTATCCCAGTGCTCCTCTCCGAGTCTCCTCCCTGTTCTCCCCTCCCCTCTATAATAAATGTCATAGTTTCCAGAGTGGGAAGGAGGCAGTGAAGGGGGCAGGGCGGGCGCTCGGAGTGTAACAGGACCACAGCAACTCACGCAGCCAATGGAATTCAGAGGGATTGCTTCCGTAGATGCCGCCCCCCCCCCCTTTCACTTTTTCCCCCCCTTCTTTTCTGTAGTTGTCTCACCCCGCTCCCTGTGACCCTTCTTTCTCAAAGGGCCCCCTCCAATCTGAGCACTTCCAGCTATTTTGCTTGGTTTGTGGTGTGTGTGTGTGTGTGTGTGTGTGTGTGTGTGTGTGTGTGTGTGTGTGTGTGTGTGTGTGTGTGTGTGTGTGTGTGTGTGTGTGTGTGAGGGCTGGGGGAGGGTTTGGTAGGGGATTTGGCAGCTCCTTTGATCAGTAAAGCATAAACAAGAGGGGGCTTCAAAATGGGTTGCATTGTGTAGGGGGGGGGGGGGGGTGCTGAGTCAGGCCCTCTCACTCTCTGGCCTGGGATAGAGAGCAGACAGGCAGGCTGGGATTACCGCAGAGGCCAAAAGACCCTCTGAATCTCTCACTTCACCCAGCTGTTCTAAAATCTGGGCTAATGGCGCTCTGGGATCAAATTAACAGCAAGTCGTAAAGAGTCACACCGGGTTGAGGAGCGTGATTATAGCAGGGTACAATATATAGATTGCAGAGGGTAATATTGAATTGCGTTATGAACAAACTCTCTTATTTTTCTCACTTGTATA